>NC_056577.1:2336143-2636143 GCF_018340385.1 Cyprinus carpio
GCTGCAGAAATTAAATGAACACTTATTTTAGACAAGTGACTGAAAAAAATTGAAAACATGTTATTGTTATATACATTTTCTGAACTATAACTTATGCAATTTCTGTGCACATAAAGCTTAGAAGTTAAATGAACACTTGTTTTGGGCAAAAAAAAATATAATCTAATGACTATTTTTTTGTCTTTAATTTTCAGAAAAAAAAAAATATTTAAATGTTAAAATACCACACTTATATTCAAGATACATTATCTGACAAAAGTTTATGCAATTGTGCCTATAAAACAAATTGATCTTGTTTTAAGGATGTTAACATATTTTTACTGTAAATAAAGACTCAACGAATGTGAATTTTGCAGTGTGGCACAAAAAGTGTTAACTTTTCTGCCAAGTAGACATGATTGTCAGTTGATTCAGATATCAAAATGGTCAAATATTGACCAATTAATTAACCTGGTCAATATATTGGTCTACCACTAATCTGAAATAGTTGCTTGTTTAGTTTTCTGCACTTTCTTTGCCTTTAGATGCATATAAAGTGAGTATGTATTTATTTACTTGTGGAATGACATACACACATACAGTACAGTTGTTAGACTGATATATTGATGGTTATTGATGGTTACCTTAACCGAGCTGTTTTCTGCTCATATCTTTAGTAGTATTTGTCTACTTCTAGCACTCGCGTGAATGTGTTTGTCTTGTTTTCCTGTGTTTTGCAATTCTGTTTTTAATGTCTGCAGTAACGGTTTCTCTTTATGAATGTGCAGGCGTTTATTTGGCCCTTTCTGGCAAAGTGGTGATAAAGCAGGAGTGATAGTGGACAAGAAGGCTGGGTGTTTTGAGCTGAAATGAGGCCCAATACTGTCAGAGGGTTTGTTGGCTCTCACACTCAAGATGTGCTGAGGTTCCTGTTGTCTGGATGGCAAAACGAGAGCGTTTCTGCCAGCTTGCTGCACGCTTAGTGCTGACAAAGACTTTTTATGACAAAAGATACAAATTTTTAGCTGCCTAAGAGAAGTGTTCGCTGGAGGGAAAGTGTGTGTTTGTTAGGAAAAGCAAGCCAGAAAGAGAGAGGCAGAAGATGAAAGCTTGTTTTCATGCACAAACCTACCAGTTGCACATCACACAGTATTAATGCCAGAGACGTTTTCCTAAAAGAGAAGACGTCCGCCATGCTTTTAGGCCGTTTTGTCGTCATTTAAATTAGGGGTGCTTTAAATCTCCCCGTTTGTTGGAGCAGAAGTTCTAAGCAAACTTGAGGTTTTATACGGTCTGACATTTCTCTTCCTGTCTCCCTCTCTCTCACCAATGAAGAGGCGCTCTCAGATCATTTTGCCTTCTTTTGGCACAATGAAAGTTCAGGGTCATCATTGACTGAAAATGATACACTCTCCCAAGGGAATCTGTGCACTTTCCAAAATGTAAATCGCACCTCAGAAAAGAAACACACTCGTTTATGTGTGTGTGTAAGTATGCGCACGTGTGCATCAGCTCCCCTGCTGTTCTCTAAGCTAGCGATGCTCACCTTTAAACAGCACAACAATAATCAATGGGCCGTTATTAATGATAAAAGTCATTTATGTACACAGTTCTCGCCTCCCGCAGGGCTCCATACGACTTTGTAGTTGTGGAGAAGCATTTGCGCTTGATCTGTGCTCTGTATTGGATTCTTCAGCAGGGCAGCCAGTCTGACTGCGGTCCTGTCCAGAGCACCGCCGAGGCTATCGGCTCAATCGCACAGCGGATTGATCCAACCTTTTCAGAAAATATGGATGTGCTTTGTGCCAAATGAATTCAGCAGGAGAGCTATAATATGGACATATCTTTACTTCAACCATGGTGAACTGAAAATCACTGAAGCAAAATGTTTGATTAAATCGACTGGAAATGTTGATGGTCTGCCATTCCTCTCGAATGCATGGGATATTTGGTTTCTAACAGGAGAGAAATGGATTATCTGTGTCAGGGGAGTTAAATCTCCTTTCTCTGAAAATATTATTCCAAATCACAGAAAAGTACACTTGGAGAGCTGTATGAAATATTACGTATAAGGATGATAACAAAAACATTTGATTTGTTCAAAACAAACTAGATGACATTTAAAGCAGATGTCTTGTTTTGGATCAAATCTAAAGCAGCATTGCATGTAATGCTGAAGACTGGAGTAATGAGGCTGAAAGTTGAGCTTTGCATCACAGGAATAAATTACATTTTTAAAAAACAGATATATATATCACTCACCTATGAAGTTGAGTTAAACAAATGGCATGCTAAAAACCCAGCTTGCAGTTTGTAGATATAGAGCAGCTCATTTGAAGTCATGTGATCTACATGTGATTGATACAGGCCTAGTGTTAGAACTAATCAACCAGTTGGCATAACACCTATTGTGTACATGGTGTAGAAATGAAAAACATGTATAAGGGGAAAAAAAGAAAAATAGACACTGAAAGGAAATTACACTGGCAGAGCATAAATCATATTAATTATAAACGCAATGCCATATTAAGAACTCATGGAGGGAAAATGAAATGATCAAGGCTCATCTCTGGCTGGAGTTAATGAAAATACTAATTACCTGATGATAAACTGAGAGTACAGAGAGGGGGAGAGAGAGAGCGCATTTATAGTAATCGAGAGGTAATAAAGTTTCCATTTTATGCTGAGTCATTCTGTTTGACTGGTTAATTGACCATCACTGCACAGATTTTATTGGTCAATTACATCCCAGCATCTGATGACTCAAACTGTACCATGCTCAATTATTTATTACTTCTGGATGTTTTTGGCCCTGAATGCTTATTATGTTCATTACAGTGATTTCACCATGGGAAAAGAGTGATATTACTGTACTAAAACCTTCTTAATCATGGTAAAATCACTGTATTGTTGTTTTTAGAGAGCAGTGGGAACATGATACTAGAACGCAACATTCACTTAATAATAATATTCAGAATACAAAATTTCACCACAATATGCAGACTATAAAATGTGCCAAGTGCACTATTTAAAAGTTTGATTTGTTTATGCTTGCCAAGGCTGCTTTTATTTGATCAAAAATTCAGTAAAAACAGTAATAATATGAATTATTATTACAATTTAAAATTCTATGTGAATATATTATAAAGTGTAATTTATTGCTGTTTTTATTTATTAATTTTGTGATTATTTATTATTGTTTCAATTTTAAATTGATCATTATGAAATCATAATATGCTGATTTGCAGCTCAAAAAACATTTCTTATTATTATCAATAAAAAATATTGTGAAGTTATGAATATTTTTTTTTTTTAAATGTGCGTTTCAGCATTTTGTAACCCAGAATTTAGAGTCTGCTACTATATATGTAGCATGTTTTTCGATAAGCAATATTTGAGCGTTTTAATGCAGTTGATCTGATGGTGAGGTTTTTCACACACAGACACTTTTAGATCCATCTCTGCAATCATCACGGGGACCCTTTTATTCTGTCTTTGTTTAATTTGCAGTTAATATCAGATTTTGCTCCCATTGATTTCCTCTCTGTGTTTTCACTCTAAATAATTCAGTGACATTCTTCACCTCTCTGTCTCTGTATGTCTCTCTCTCTCTCTCTCTCTCTCTTTCTCTCTCTCTGTATAGTCATTTAATGGTCAATAAGTGGGTTAAAATTGGACAATGGTGGATGGGACCGGTTTTGACATGAGGCGGTGTGGATTTTGTCCCCTAGAGGAGGTGCGTGGACGGGGGTATCAGGGGCAGTAATATGGGGGAGCTGTGTAAATTTAGACAGACGATGGAGCACCGCAGTCAATCAGAGCAATCAAGACATACATGAATAGAGGTTGCCTCTGTTTGAGCAATGGATAATGGACAGACACCAGAGAGAAAGAGAGAATATAGTGAGGCTGAAGTCAATGAGTCTTCAAACATCACACAGTGGTGCTCCAAAACTCTTTTTTGAACCCAAAGTATTAAACAAAATATTCCCAGGTTAAAAGTATTGTTCACCCAAAAAAAAAAAAAAAAAATTATGTTTTGAAATGTTTCTCAAAATCGTCTTTTAAGTTCAACAGAAGAAAATCATAGAGGTTTGGAACGACATGAGTAAATGGTGTCAGAATTCTTATTTTTGCATGAATTGTCCCTGTTATGTAATAAAGTGCACTCAATACTTTTCCCCCATTAAAAAAATGGGGGTGTTAGACAAAAAGAAATGACTCCAGTGAGTCATAGTAGTAGCCTGTGACCAGCCGAATAATTATGTTAATGACAGCCTGTTACTACAAACTTCATGTCTTAATCATAATCATTATGGCTTTAATCATTGCTAAATTATAACATTTAATTGTGCGTGATGATTTTTTCACACTGATTGGATCTACAACGGTTGGAGATTAATTGTTATGCTTGAATCAAATCTACATCAGTATGCGTATAGAGTCTGAGAACGTGACGTCAGCAACGCAATGCATTTTGGGACTTGGGGACACGGACGCTGCTGAATGTACTGTATTGAATTGTTAATTGACGGTTTTGTTTGCTTTGTACAGTTAAACAACACGTTACAATGGTGAAAGCTTGTTGTGTAATTAACTGCCATACTCGCACTCACGACCGGCATGGAAAAAGAATTTCAAACGGAGTTGTACAGTTTAAGATTTCGTTACTGTGGTGAGAGCTTTTTGTGTAATTTCTCTGAGTTAACAAAGCGGCGTCGCATGGCTTGGTTAGCGGCAGTAAGAAGGAAAACCATCACCTTCAACAATATTTCCCGAAACACGCTTGTTTGTTCACGGCATTTTCACAAAGGTAAGTTATAAACAAAACACGTTTAACTTTTGTTGTTGTATTTTTTTTTTATTTTTTTACCACTAGCAATGGAGTTGTTGTTACACCGCAAACTTTATTAACTTAACTTTATTATTGTCAGGGTTGTCACTTTGGTCTGGTTTATTCTTGGTTATGTGACAGAGCCCTGACACTGGTGTATATTGTTTTTGTGTGAACGTGCGTGCGCTCTCCTCTGTGTGTTAAATTTTCATTTCCTCACCATACGCTCTTGTCTCGTTTTCGTTGGTTGTGTTCTCGTGTCTGCTGTTTTATTTTGTTTTGCTTTGCTTTGCTTTATTATTCAATAAAGCCCTTTGCTTTCTGTTTGAGTCCTTCCCTCATCTTTACCCACAATCTTGATAATCGCTGGTAACTGGCTGAATAACTACATAACCAATAAAATAATTGTATCTTTTATTTTTAGGCAAACCAGCCTATGAAATGCTGGAGTGTGATCCTGACTGGGTGCCATCGTTGCATCTCGGGCACAAAGAAGTTAAAGCAACGCACTCTGGGCGGTTTAACCGGAGTATAAGGAGACTGCAAGCTGTCACAGGGGATAATGCTGCACCTGCACCACTACATGTAGCTGGCCAGATGGATGAAACTGCAACAGCAAATGATGCCTCACAAATGGACGACACAGGCTCAAATAACAACGTTGCAGAACAGCAGGAATGCCATCTTTGTAGCTGCAGGCGTGGTGAAATTAACCGTTTGTTGGAGGAGAACAGGAGACTGAAGGAAGAGCTCGCCCAAAAGAGAATGGATGAGGATTCTTTTAAAGATGATGATGCTAAGGTGAAGTACTACACTGGGCTTCCATGTCTTGCTCTTCTGATGGGTGTGCTGACACAGCTTCTTCTCAGCCTGCCAAAGAGTGGCCGAAAACTCTCACCTTTTCAAATGCTCCTTTTAACACTTATGCGCCTCAGGCTGAATCTCCCAATTCAGCACATTGCATACCTCTTCTCTGTGGATCGAAAGACTGTGTCCACCACATTCAGAGATACCATAGGTACAATGTTTAGACATCTCAAACCCTTGGTGCACTGGCCGGAGAGACACTGCTTACACGCCACCATGCCACATCAGTTTGTAGAGGCTTTTGGCAATCGAGTAGCAGTTATTGTGGACTGCTTTGAAATTCGCATTGAAAGAGCATCAAATCTCAAAGCTAGAGCACAGACATTTTCCCACTACAAACACCATCACACCCTAAAGTACCTCATTGGCATTACACCACGAGGCTCTATCTCTTTCATTTCCCAAGGTTGGGGAGGTCGTGTCAGTGACAAACATGTGACTGAGAATAGTGGCCTTCTTAATAAACTATTACCTGGAGACTTGGTGTTGGCAGATCGTGGATTTGACATCAGAGACAGTGTTGGACTCGTGTGTGCAGAAGTGAAAATACCTGCATTCACAAGAGGACGCAGCCAGCTGGATGCAAAAGATGTGGAGGAAACACGCCGGATAGCTCACCTCAGGGTCCATGTGGAGAGGGTGATTGGATGTGTACGCACAAAGTACACCATACTGAATGGAATTGTACCAGTCAGTATGGTACTCCCATGTCAAGGTGAAGACATGACGTTCCTGGACAAGATAGTGACTGTATGCTGTGCCCTGACTAATATGTGCCCCAGCGTTGTCATGAAACCATAAACTATGGCTGTCAAATTATTTGACCACAATTAATCACATCCAAAAAAATCAAAGTTTGTGTTTATCAATGTTTGTGTACTGTGTATATCTAAGTGTGTATATATATAAATACACATGCATGCGTGTATAAATTAAGAAATATTAATGTGTATATACTGTATACACACACATGTAAATATGTAAACACGCATATCCTGCATTATTAGTGTTATGCATATTGCATACCACCTGTTACAATAATAAACAGTGAAATTGATTAATTTTGTATCGCTTTATTTGTGCATCATAACACACTGACGTAAATGTGTACAGTTTATAGCGGGGTTATTCAAATCTTACCCTCGAGGGCCAGTGCACTGCAGAGTTTAGCTCCAACCCTGATCAAACACACCTGAGCATGCTAATCAGTGTCTTCAGGATCGTTAGAAAATCACAGGTAGGTGAGAGGGTTGGAGCTAAACTCTGCAGTGCACTGGCCCTCGAGGGTAAGATTTGAATAACCCTGGTTTACAGTAACGCATATAAAACAGGTAAAGGGGCAGTGTAAAACACAAAGATAATTAGGTAAACAAGTATCAAGACCACATGTAAGGCAATAAGTAAAAAAATTAAATAGAAAAACAATTATTTAATTTATACATTAAGTGCACTTGTAGTGCTAATACAAAAGGAGTAACGTGTAACAACAGTCTAACCTTCAAGTATCAAGAAAAGATAATGCAATAAGTTGAAGTTAAATGGAAAAACAATTAAATTTAGAGGTTCAGTGCAAGTGTAGTGCAAATACAACAGGTGTAAAATGTAAGTATAACCTTAAAGTATAAAGAACATTGATAGTAAAAAGTTAAATAGAAAAACAATTAAAGTTAGAAGTTCAGTGTAACTGTTGTGCAAATACAACAGGTGTAACATGTAATAGTATAATCTTTAATTATCAAGAACATAATGCAATAAGTGGAAAAAAAGGTAAATAGAAAATTATTTAAAACTAATTAATTCAAGACAACTATAAGTACAAAAACACACTCCAACGTGTCAGTGTGTACAGGAGGTACAAAGCCATGACTCAGTTTCTGAAGGTGCCTGACTGAGTCCCACACAGCTGAGGTGGAACCACTGGACTACACAATTCTCATTGTCACAAGCCACCATGTCATCTAGATCTTCAGGCCCTTTTCAAATGCACCAGAGTCTTTTCACGTTCTCACATGTATGTGTTCTTGTTCTTTTTGTGCGAGATGGCTGTAACTCTGTTGAAACAGGTGTCTTTGTGGAGGCTTGTTGAGTATAGTAACAAGAAACAAGCTCAGGTAGAGAAACTTTGTGGAAGAACTCCTGTGCCCTCTTTAGAAGTGTTGTCCAGTAGTCTGCATCTGGTAAGACCCGAACCACAACACAGTCTTTCTCTGTCCACACAACAAAGTCACAAAACTGTGATCCAGTAACGAAGATCTGTGTTTGTACTTGGCTGTAGTACATGTGTGTCTGTTTCAAGTGTAACTTCCCATCAGTTACCCGGGAGACAGAAAGTGCTGTCATCTGCACAAGCCTGCAGGATGGAGTTGTTGCGGTGCTTAAATGTGCATTTGATTTCCAGACAGCCTTTCCCACAACATGTGCAGTGAATGAGACCATCAGGTGATGCCCCAACCTCAGGAAATAATGGATTTATGATAAATCCACATTGCTCCACTTTTAGGTTTGTGTGGTGAGGTGCTGCCATTGTGACATAGACCTGCCTTGCTGTTCCTTCATTGTCTATCCCCCATCTGATGGCAGCTGAGGTTGCTGTTTTTTTTGGGATAGCACACTATTGACACAGTTGATGTGGCTGGTTTCTCAACACTAGTGGACATAACGGCATGCATATTGGAAGCTGTTATTCTTCCTGCTCTTGATGTGTACCAGACAGATGATTGATGTTGCAGTCTCGTCTGAGCTTCAATTGCAGCTGCCTGTGTCTCTGTTACTGCTAACAGGTGTGTGAGGGTGTTGCAATGCTGGAACAGGACGGGTAGATCGCATCCATCCTTTCCTGGGTCACGAAGATGCTGTAGGGACTTTGGCAATACATGTGGCTTAACTGGGTCGATATAATGATGGTAATACTCCTCCATCCCAGAAAGACAAACGGCCTTGCTGTGAGTGTGCAAAATCTGAAGCAGGGGTGACAGGTCTGAAAGTGTGGGCTCATGTGCACAATGACTCGTGGAGCCTAAATGAGTACGTATCCCTGACATTCCCCTCTCTCCACTGATGCACTTGTAAAGTGCCACTCTCTTAGCTGCACCAGTGGTGAAGTCGATCTTGTGGCCCACTTCTGCTTGGACCTTATCAACGTTAGCGGGCATCATCCAGTAAGCTGGAACATCAGTGACAGTCTTGGTCCCCCGTATCCGAACTGCTGCTTCGATTTTAAAAAGGAGAGCCCCAACATGTGTGCAAGACTCTGCTATGCCAGCCATGCATGTGCAGTGTGCACACTCTACTTGGCCACTGGAGCTGAGGATTACCCATGGCTTGAGTGGAGGTTCATTAAGGCGTTGAGAGTGCAAAACCTATTATATATAGAAAATACTAAGGTAAGTACAAAATGAATGATTAACAAGACAAATATCTCAAATCATGTTATATGAATAAGGCCTCACACTAGACACACACACACACACACACACACACACACACACACACAGAAGTGCTGTGAAATTAGTGGTGTGCGATTATTATCATTAGAGTCTGTTCAGTGATTTGTATTAAATCTTCATTACCTGCTTTCAGAGGGAGCGGCATTTACTACACAGAGCCACAGTTCCCTGACAATTAGGCATTATTGCGTTCATTACTGCAGATTGATTCCCATGTGATTAATTGCACAGCCCCGTGAACACACACACCCCGTGGGCAGCCAGCCAGCGAATCAAACTCAAGACTAAACATATGCTGCTGATGTTAAGAGTGATAGAAATGTGTTTTATTACATAACGTACCTTTGTGCGAACAACCGTTTTTTCTGCTCGTTGACGCGGAAAATCTGAAGGTCCTGCACCCATCCATTTGTAAATTGCAAGTGGGATTCGAGAGATTTATAATTTTTAAATTGATCAGATGTGTACGCACTGACACTATAAACAAGGTATGAAAATACATCGGGGAAGGTTACGTGCGGCAGCTCGTTAAGATCATCAGACCATTCTTTGTGTTCGTACGGATCGAGTTCGTTGATTGTCTTGATTTTTTCTAAGTACCGCAACTTTGCTTCCTTCTTGAGTTTTTCTTTATATGTAATCTTACACTTGTTCATTGTTCGGTCCATTGTTATTCCTATTTATTATCGCTGTGTACTAATATATTGACAGGTGACGAGCGTGTCCCCAAACATGGCCGCGACTACCCAGAATGCAATGCGCAGTGACGTAGTTTCCCAAGCTCTATACCAGAAGTTCATCCACCTAGAAAAGTAGCCCCACCTCTAAAAGACGATTTAACTTTAAACACAAAATATTTAACTTTACAATTCAAGTAACACATATTGGTACTAGACTTAATTCGGTAATGCGATATATCACGGTAATGAATATGCACGGTATTGTTATCGTGGGCACTTCCAAATACAGAGAATAATTATATATTACAAATTATTCAGAATTTGAAATGCATTTTAAGAATACTTTTCCCATCAACTGGTCAAAATGCACAACACCGTTGTATGCTGCTTTAAAGGCATGTGAACCCTGATGTAAACAAGCACGCACGAGAAGCACATGGAGGAACGTCAGAGATGCGCTGAATGAAAGCACATTCACTCTCTGACAGCAGATGGCGCTAAACTGCAGGAAATCCAGCCCTTACCCTGGAAACCCCATAAATAAAAACAGCTGCTACTTTCTAAACATTTAAATAATATAAAATAATATTTATATATTTCCATAAAATTTTTTTTTCCATTTTAATCTGGACTACAACATGTCCTGGATATTGTTTGAAAGTGTTTTGATTCTTTATTGTTCATTAACACTTTACATTAGGGTTCATTAGTTACAAACTGCCAATGAAAAATTCTTCTGAACATTCATTAACCTTAGGTATTCCAATTTTTAATAACACATTGTTAAAATCGAAAGTTGCAACTTTGTTATTTAATGAGCTAACATGAGCTAAGACTTGTATTTTTTTAACAAAGATTAGTAACTTCTGTAGCAAATGTAGCTACTGCTCATTGTGAATGTTAATGCATTAACTAAGGTTAACTAATGAGGTCTTATTGTAAAGTGATACCTATGGGTCTTTAAAGTTCTTTTGCACTTTAATGTGTAAAATTTTTAACTTTAAATATATTTTTGTATTGCTTTATTGTATTTAAATGTTCAGTTATTTTTGTTATAAGAAAAAAGTTATTTAACCTGTTTTACTGTATTATGACCACTTTTTTAAAACTTAATTTCAATACCGTGATAATACCGTATACCGTGACAAAACATTATCAATTAATCGCAACAGGAAAATTTGATACCGGCATATCCCTAACTGGTACCAAAGAATTCAAGTGAATGAAAATTTGAGCTTCACTTTTCCGCTTTTTTAACTCTCTATTACACTTGCGCTTAAGCCCAAAGCATACTTCAGTTTTGATGTGAATGCTAAGTGTATCTGTAATGCCAAACACATAGGATGCATTCGAAATTGCATAGTAGATAGTTGGACATACAGCATACGCTTGAACATACAGCAGCATGATACTACCTAAAACTACCTAAAATGACAGAAACATCTGGAAAATGTATTTGAAGTGTAATTTGATTATAATCAAATTTAGATTCATTTACATGGAGAGAGCGAGTTTATGACAGCCAGCCACTAAATAGTGATCAAAATGTTTTGCCTTCACTTTTCAGGAGGTGTGCGGCACACTTCGTCTCATCCTTTTCTATTTTGGTTGTGAAACAACAGCTCGGGCCAATGTTGCCACTTTGTGGACAAACTAATTGCTGTGAAATACAATTCAAGACACATAAAAACCTTAGTATAATTTGGATTTTGGGCTTCTACTTTAAGTGCAGGTTGTACAATTTACTTTAAAATGGATTTTACTCAGAAATTAGTGGTAAATTTCACAAAGAAACGGCAAGTAACATTGAATTAAATCGACTGAAATAGTATTTACTTGTAAAACATACTCCAGTAAATTAAAAAAATATTTTTTTTTACAGTGTAACATTGTCTAAACCAATAGTGTGAGTTAGGGGTGGGGCTATGTGGTTGCTTGGCCAATGGCAGATGAGGGGAGTGTTCTGGAAACTTGTTTGAAAACAGTTACGTTTTTTGCAATTCTATTTATTGTCACTAGTGATGCAAAATTTACACACTTCAGATTTAATGAATCATTTCTGGAGTCTATCAGACACTGAGTGTAGTGTATGTCAGATGGTCCACTGATGATGTTGTTGGTGTCAATCTGACCTCTCATTCACCTTCATTTCCTGCCCTCACCCTGACAGCTTGATCAGGTTGACCGGCATTAGGGGAGCATTGGGCAGGCATTGCAAGAACACGAGGGTAAATCCAGCTCACCGGGGCTCCAGTCTTACCTGTCAGTCTCAGACATCAGGGGGGCTCGAGGTGTCCCTGGTGGGCTCTGGTTAGAGACAGTTCTCACTCCCAATGACCCGCGGCTGTCTCGCCCAGACACAGAACCAACATGCTAATCAATGATGGTCTGTCAGGATGACGGGCTGATAAGACAAGACGAAAATGACTGGGAATGAACTGCAGCCGTGTGTGTGTTTCAGGGTGTTGCAGGTGTCTTCTCTGGTTTGGTCCTGCCATGCGAAGCAGTGCTGGAAAGTGATGCTATATTTGGCCAAAGATTTCCTTCACGTGTGCAGTCTGAGGGGTTTGTCAGAATTAATGTGCATTTAACGTGCACTGGAACAATGGCCTGTAGAGGAACTGCTCAAAGATTTAGCTGACCATCTCGAGTGTAATTCTATGTGTGTGTGTGTGTGTGTGTGTGTGTGTGTGTGTGTGTGTGTGTGTGTGTGTGTGTGTGTGTGTGTGTGTGTGTGTGTGTGTCTAAGTAATGTGTAACAGGATCTAATGGATGAAATTTCAGTCTGGCAGCAGGATGTTAATGAGATCACACACTCACCCTCACAAATACCCATGCATTTTTACCTAAATGAGCACAAACCATAGATGCCCACTGGTTTTCTTTTGAATTATACAGACTAACCCTACCTCTTAGGTCAAATCAATCAATCAATCAAACAAGCAAGCAATCATTTATTTATTTATTTATTTAAATATTATTAAATTTATTTTAGTTTTACATTATTTTATTATAAATTGTTTATATAAAATATTTATTCATGTATTACTTTTTTATTAGTTTATTCATTTATTAAATATAGTATCTAATTTATTAAAAAATATATTTTTTGTAAAAAAACATATTTATTTATTTATTTATTTATTATTTAAACCATTTAGCATTTTTATTAAGACATTATTTTATATTTATTTAGTCATTGGAATGTCCCCACAATGTAGGTCTTTTCTGGTTTTACCCACACCTACCAACAAGTTTTTAGAAATATTTAGAATATGCATTATGGGGGAAAAAACAACTCTTCACAATTCTTTTCCTTAAGATGTTTATTTTTCGGCATGCATACATTACACATACAGTATAGCAACATTTTTATGGGTCAATTCAATATAATTGTCCTGACACACAAACTGTCACAGATCAAAACAAACACTGTTGCTGACATCGGAGACATGATCAATTATTCATGAACATCTTCTTAATAACCTTCCAAATATTTAAAATATTGTTTTTTAATAATTCATGATCAGAATATGAATTCATGCACAGACTCATGAATGATGTCACAGAGTTCAACAAACAAAACAGGAAAATCTTTGATTAATTTAATAAATATTAAATTCAAGCAACATTTTACGTTTTATGCAAAAAATATGAATGATGGTTGTCAGAGTGTTGCTATGCAGCGGCTGTTCTGGGTGGTCATTAAACAGTTGCTATGCGGTTGCTAAGGTGTTCTGTGTGGTTGCCTGGGCATTGCCAGGTGGTTGCTTACTGATCTGATTTACTTTTATTTATTACTTTACTTTTTTTTTTTTTTTTTTCATACAATAGAACTCAATGGCTACCATCAAAGTAAAAGTAACAACACATGTCTTTTCAACAAAATGATTGATTTGGGGACTGATTCATGTTTGTAACACAAACAATGCAGAATAAGAAGGCATAACCAGTCAAACCACTCTGATGGTTTAAACTTTGTCATGTTTTGAGAGTTTTTCTCTCCCAAATAGCAAATAATTGTTGTAATGTATGATCGAGTGCTG
Source organism: Cyprinus carpio (assembly GCF_018340385.1). Lineage (NCBI taxonomy): Eukaryota > Metazoa > Chordata > Actinopteri > Cypriniformes > Cyprinidae > Cyprinus > Cyprinus carpio. The sequence continues at coordinate 2,349,996 of NC_056577.1, forward strand.
AGTGACAGTACTAAAACACACATCTTACTCTTAATGTTCTCTCTCTCCCTCTCTCTCTCTCTCTTTCTCTCTCTCACTCTTGTTCTCTCTGGTGCTGTAAATGAGTTGGGCTAACCTCTCTGACCACGCTCTTTCCTGTCTCTGCTGAACCACACATCTCATGAAATATTTAATGTGCTCGGGAGTGACCGACCTCTCTTCTCCTCTCTTCTTCTTTTCAATTCATTTTTTTCCACCCATCTATTCCACTATTCCTGTCCTGTCAAGTTCACTCCTGTCCTCGGCCTGATCCTCTCCTCCACTGCGTTCTTCATAAAGAAACAGTTCACCCAGCAATTAAATCATCAATGCCTAAAAACTTTACTCTTCACTATAGCATTCAAATCAAATGTAACACCTGCTGTATATGACTACGGCTGTGTATGAAAAGGACATTTTCTGATGAATTTCTGATGAATCTCTTTTGCATATAATTACAGTTCATAATGACCATGTCTGCAAAACTTCAAAAAGAATTGGCTGTCAATTATTTTTACTAAGAGTCACTTGTTTTGTTCCTGAATTCCTAGTTTTTGAACAAATTGGTTTAGTAAATGATTCAGTTACTTATTCATAAAAACAGACCTTTTTTATTCCTTGAATGAATCAGTATGTGTGAAAAAATCATTTGAGTAAATGACTCAGTGACTCACTACAGTCACTTGTTTCATTCCTTAAAGGAAAATTCCACCGTTTTTCCATATTCCACTATGTTCTTCCCTCAATTTAGACAAGCTGATACGTACCTCTCCTGTCTCAGTGCGTGCAATCAATCACTGTAGCTATAATGTATGGCGGAAGAGCACTTCACAGCACGTCGACCTCAGCGCAGTAATATCATCACTCCTGAGAGCACTTTGCAGCAGTTCAACCTCGGCGCAGTAATATCATCACTCCTGAGGTCGAAGTCCTGCAAAGTGCTCTTCCGCCATACATTATAGTTATCATATTTTATCCACTAAGAAAATCGCCACGTTTTATTTTGTGTCACCATACTAACTTGTGTAAGGCCTGGCTCACACTACAGGATTTTAGCCCGATTTAGCTCCGATTTCCCCCTCCTTAGAATCGGAGCAAACATCTTTTCGAGCAACTCGATCGGTCCCTATGTTCGGCGCGTATTTTCTGGTAATGTGAGGCATTCACCGATTGAATCTTGCACCTCCGGATCTGCTCGCACACAAAATGGGGCAGCCCCGATTATTATCAAACGTTTGATGTTTAGGATTTAAATCGGGATGATGATGGCTATATGATTACGTCAGTACTTTCACAGCCAATGCGCAAAACAGCTGATGTATGGCTCTGTTGGATTATGGAGAACGTATCAACTTGCCTAAGTCGAGGGAAGACCATAGTGGAATATGGAAAAACGGTGGCGTTTTCCTTTAAATGAATTGGTGCATTTGAACGAATCGGTTGTGTAAATGATTCAATGACTCACTCATAAAGATAGTCACTTGTCGCCACCTACTGGTGAAATTATGTACATGCAAATGTACCTATAACTTGCATAATTAAGCTTGTAAACAAGGATCAGAACAAACTGGTTTATGTTTTAAATAAAGTAGCGTTCAAAAGTTGGGGCTGTTTTTGTCTCTTATGCTTTAAAGGAGCCATGTGTAATGTCTGGCAAAAAAATCAAGTCATACTCCACATTCCATACCAGATGGGGGCAGTATGCCTCAATAAAGTGAATTGGTCTACTCTAGAGTAACAAACGAGAAACGGCATAGTCTCTATGCTCCGCCCCTACCTTCTCAACAACCCTAGAGCCATAGCCGAAGCCTAAAGGACGTTTTGCCTCCAGAGGAACGTTGGGTGATGTCAAGTGATTTTGAAATATGACATCTTCAAGCTACTCCCCTTCACCTTTACCAGTGAATATGTTCATATTCGTTTTGTTCATATTACATTTTGAATTGTATATACACATTATTTGAATTAAATTAATTTGACAGACAGCATTCTGTCAACATCATTGGTCAACATCAGACAGCTGATGTTGACCAAGCTAGCGCCAACCAACGTAACCAGAGCTGCCAACTCTCAAGCATTCACCGTGAGACACACGCAACTGACTCTTTTCACACGCTTTCAAAAACTTGACCGCTCTGAATATAGTGAGTGAGTGCGCGCGCGGCCGGGTCTCTCTCTCTCTCTCTCTCTCTCTCTCTCTCTCTCTCTCTCTCGGGTTCATTATCATCGAAGACATTTCAAGCTTCTTAGGTAATGTTACATTTTAGCATCAGCTTGGTAGAGACGGGCTTTGGTAGATAACAGGTGAAAACCGGATCGGATCTGTGGGTAAGTTATAGCTAGCTTACTATCAAACGCAGCTACGGTTAGCCATCGCTAACATTAGCACGTTTATCGAACAGCCTTCGATACATTTCTATGTTATAACTTCCCGAAAAAAAATACGCAAACATATAAAACAAACTTCTAGCGAAATACTAACAGCATCTTACTTACCAATCCAAAAGAAATGTTGCAAGTTCGGAGTCGAAGCTCATTTCTTTCAAGTCCATCAGTTGTCTCCAGCGATGGAAAGCAGTGCCGATGTTTACTCTGTTTCGGCTCCTTTTCTTATCGGATTTGATTTGTGATTCCGAGCGCGGTTGCTTGACATCAGCTTCAAGTACGCCCACAAGCCGTGCGAGTTATTCGTGTATTGCAGGTTGGCTGGTGGTTATGTTGCCCGCATATCGCCTCCCATGGCCGAAACTGGTATTACGACACCTGTCGGGCCGTGGCTAGTAATGCTAATGCTAATTAAGGTTGATATCTCTGCAGCACTATAACTTGACATTTTTTTAATGACATCATCGCCCTTATTTCTTCTCATTCTTTTGATGCGTGTAGGTCATTTTTTGGATATTTTTACCTCAATTTTTACACATGGCACCTTTAAAAAACTCATTTTATTTTTTTATTTTTTTTATATTTTTACACATGGCACCTTTAAAAAATTTATTTTTGGGTGAACTATTCCTTTTATGTTTGTATTTATTTGTTTATATATATATATATATATATATATATATATATATATATATATATATATATATATATACATGTATGTATATATATAATATATATTGGATTCTTTATTGAATAGAAAATTTAAAAAATTACATTTATTTATTTAGAGTTTTACAGCCATGGTCACTGTAGACTGTTGTTGTATAAAAAAATATCTGTGTGTAATTTTTTTTTATTCCACACAGAGAGAGAAAGAGAAAGAGAGAGAGAAACAGTAAAAAAAAACTGAAAAATCAGGTTTGTTTTTTTCTTCTTATCCGTTCTCTTTATTAATTTCATTCCCTCTCTTTGAGTGCTCATCTCTCATCTGTTCTCACATGGCTTCTCATTTCCTGTCCTCTCTCATCACCATCATCATCCTCGTGTCTGAGCTCACGTCTGTGAGGCTGCAGTAATTCTGATGTCACATCCACCTGCTGACCTCAGTCTGCAGGACATTCCAATCCATTTCGTTCCTCTTTTTGCATATGGTTGGACGTTCTAGCGCAGTGCCACCAGATCTGCGGCCGGTGTCTTGTTTAATCAACACTGATGAATATTTGATGGTGTGGTGGTGAGCACAGGGGTGGCCCAGACCGTTTCTCTCATTATCTACACACACACACAGCCTCCGTCTCAGCCAACACACACACACATGGCCTTCAAGCTTGGAACACACACACAAAGTTTCAAACTTCCTCTAGACTCAGGCTGATGAATATATTCAGTCATTCATCGGTGGTTCACGCTTATCCAGATTGAAATGTGACGACTCAATGAGTTTATAGTGACACAGTATTGGCCCATCCTGTCAGATCTTGTTTGGGATATGTTTCATGCATAATGTATAGCATTAGGGCTATCTTTACCTCTGCGTGCAGACATCTGTGATCGATAAGCCATTCATTGGGATAAATGATCAGCTGCCTATTTTCCCCATGTAAAGATCTGTAGAAGTTTCTGCTGGAGCTGTTTGATGTCATTCTACAGGCAGTAATGTTTGATGATTCTACTGCTATAATCTTAATATCATCAATGGGTTAGCAGAATTAAACAAAAAGTTGAAATGATATGGCTCTTATGATGTACAGTAGTGACATAATTTTGACATGGTATTATAATTAATAAAAATAAATGTAAAAATTATGTCAAATATTAAAAATGTCTATAAACTTTAAAGACGTTGTCATTTATCTATCTATCTATCTATCTGACTGGAAAATGTGATTTTGTGCATTAAGAAGAAAATGTGTTCTTTCATAGCTTAATGGAGTTCTAAGTTAAGACTCATTTGAGCATCAACCTTGTCTCAGATCGCAAATGTTTTAGACAATTGTTAAGATAACGTGAGAATATTAATTGAAGTTCATTTGTATAGATCATTCGGTCTTGGATGAGAAATGTTTGAATTCTTGATTGGTATCTGGGCAAATCTGAGCACAGTTTGAAACATTGTTGAGATCTCTTTCGAAAGAAGAGACATAAGAAATTCCTGGGGTCTTTTTCTCGGAAAAATCTGACTCCACTATTTTTCCATACTAACTAACTACTTAAGTTTGATTTAGTACATTGTCTCAGATTTTTCTCCTAAAATAAAAATAAACACAAATGAGAGCTATAAAATTAATTTGGATATATAATTTGATCTTTGAAGAGAAATGTGTCTTCAGATGAATCCTTATTGAACTCTTTTGATTGCAGACTTTTACAAATCTGAGCACAGTCTGTGACATTCTTGAGATCTCTTTTGAAAGTAGAGACGTGAAATTACTGGGATCGTTTTCTCAGAGAAATTTGTAAAGGAAGAGCCTGGAGCAAAAGTATCCATTTGTTCTCCATGCATCTCATTGTTGTCTATTTTTCTTTCCTACTTGAAAGCATATTTGCTTCTTTTGTTCATTTTTTTTTTTTTTTTTAATTGATTTAGAGATGTATAATAACATCTCCACTATTTTCTCCACACTTTTTCCACACTCTCTATGTGCAATCAAATGGCTTCAAAACTCTGTGTGAAAGGCCCATTTGTAAACAGTGTCACCCAGAGCTGGTTTGTAAATATCTCCACGCTTTGGTGAAGAGGGATTGCTGGAACAAACGATGAACTCCAGAGGCAAAATGAGGATAATGATGAGGGGCGAATGTGTTCAATAGAAGGTCAAAAAGTGCAGGGCCCGAGGCCATGAGAGCGTTAAAGAGACAGGATGAGAGAAAGCACTTGACATTTATACAGCCCATCATAAAGAAACATACTGACAGCTACTCTAACAATCCAATGGGAGAGTTGGATCAGCTGCAGTTCTCACGTGCTTAAAGCTATAGCTGGATATTGTTTGGCAGGAACCTTGCTGGCTCTTTAATTTCTGTCAGTTTGTTCTTGAAGGGTGTGTTCACTTCTGGAGTCGACCTGTCTGTGATAGAGCAGCATTTGATGCGCAGATAAATGCAGAGAACCGAGCAGGTTTTGATCTGCATAAAGACTTTAACCTCTATTTCCTCTCAGCTGCAGTAAACGCTGTGGGTTTGGAGGGGGGTCAGCCTTGCTTATCAAATATTTTTCAACTTAAATGACGGATTTATTAAACAAATAGCTTTTTGGTCTGACTCTGAACCCCTTGTGATTGAAATATGCCGTTGTGTCAACAGCCTGCCTCCCCTCGTCGCTGGCGAGATGCTGCAGATCACTGAATAAATACAAGTTGGAAATGAACACAGATCAGGGGCGGACTTACCCATTAGGCAAAGGTAGGCGACTGCCTTGGGCCCCCAAAAGCCAAGGGCCCCCTAATGCTTTTCATATAGGAGATGCGCATTAAGCGCGGACACGCGAACGGTTGCTGTTTACGGTGTTTATGCACGACAATCGTCTGCGCGTCCGAGTTGAACGTGCTTCTTGTGTATCCAGCTTGTAGCAAAATAAAATTTTATGCATCTAAAGCCGACTGCCGCACGAGCGCGAGGTCCCTCTTTCCCAGCGCGCGCACACTTCTCTCTCTGCGTTCAGCGCGCGGCTGAAAGGAGCTGCGCTTTCAGTTAAAACACTGATATGTTGCTTCTCTAATTTTACATATAAGTATAGCTGAAATCACAGCACAGCTATTGTCTTCAAGCTATTCTGTAGCCTATTTGATTTTTATCAGACGACGGCACGATTATATATTTTTGTGCAGATTAACTTCTCGGAAGGGAGAGCTGGTTAGTCTTAATGGGTCGCGTTTCAGTCACTATTTCATATTCATCCCGTTTGTCTGACAACAAACAGTCGAATGTATCAATGAAAACAGTTTTGAGAATTTAGCTGCATCAAAATACAGTATGTGGCACAGAGAGGCAAACAAATGTAATAATAAATAATAAATGTACATTTTGCATGTTCAGAAGTGAGCTGCCCTGTCATGCGAAAATGCAAACAGGTTTGTGTAAAGTGCTCAGTGCAAAGAAAGAGAAGTAATAGGAAGCTATATTTCTGTTTTTTTTTTTTTTTTTTCATGTGTCTAATAGACATGAACAAGTTCTTTGAAAAACATCTATGACCTATGAAACATGTCTACTCTTCATGCTCTGTTAACTGGTTTCACTAATAATAAACATTTATTGCATAAATTAATTTTTGCATTACAAAAATGCCTTAAAAGAAAGTGTTACAGGTGTGCATATTGACACAGAACAATGAGTTTTAAGATATGTCAGAGCAAGATATTTTCAGTTGAGACAGCTCAAACATGCATTTTAGTCTGGGACTAGCTTAAGCCTTGTCTGTGAAACCATGGGGAAAATATTCATTTAAGGTAGATTTAGAACAGATAAAAATGTGCAAATAAGTTGCGATTATTCACAAGTTAACTCATGACAATCATGCCATTAATTGTGATTATATATTTTAATTGATTGACAGCCCTAAGTTAAAATGACTAAAATAAAATGTAGACTTACGCTGGTAACTCACATTTTCATTTTACCTGATAAAGTACCATTTATGAGCTGAGCTGTTTTGTTTAGAGCTGTTACCGGGGAAACCACTATATTTCTGACTCCAAAAGCACCTCCTACTGGCAGAGAATGAATGTGCATTTTCAATAATCCAGTCTGCAGTTTTTGTTCAGACCAATGCGAATATTCACTCACATAAATCTGTTTTAAATAATATAATAATTTATACTTCTGACTCATCCCAGAAATATAAAGTTTCAGTTGTGAGGTTTATCATTTTATAATTTATTTTGTTTTATGTTAAAACTAAAAAAAAAAACGGTAAATCAATTTCTATTTCGTGGTCTACAACATGAAATAATAAAAGTATCTGCTAAATGAATAAATTTAAATTAAAGAATCCCATTAGAACATGTACATAAAAAATGTAGAAACATTGGACACAACAATGTGGCACCATTGTGCAGCAGCAAGCATCACAACAAAAAAAGGACCTCGAGGGTTGATCTAGGTAAATGTGTGCAAATGTATAGGGCCCCATTCCTATATTTGCCTGGGGCCCCCAATTCACTAAATCCGCCCCTGACACAGATCCAGAGGATTCGCTCTCCCAACCCCCTGTTTGACATTTCCGTCCACGGGCCATCCTTCATGGACATTGTTAGAACCAATACAGAGCCGCGCGTTTGCCCTGAGTGCACGTCTTTCGCATTAAACGGGCTACTCTAGTTGCTACAGTGGCCAAATTGTTAATTACATTTTTAAAAAATAATAATAAATGGTTAATGCCATCATGTAGACATATAATACATTATTTGCTTATTTAAATTTGTTTATTTTTATTTTTTAGTAATATATTGTAATTTATCATATGCATAACAAAACGTTACATATTGGCTGAATTCATTAGTAAAATACCTTAGATTTAAGTCGCACAAATTTAATAATTGTAGGCCAGTAGGGAGGCTCTCATGGATAAATCTAAGATTAATCATTGTATTTATTTATTTATTTATTTATTTTAAGTTCACAGTTGGATTTGATTTATTCGTCAGTTAAATAAAACTATTATTTTAAAATAATAAAAATCTATAATATCTAGATGGGTTGATTTCTGCAGAAAATAGATCATTTTAATTTATTTTTAAAATTAATGTATTTTTTATCAAAGGTTAGAAGTGATACTCATGATCACGATTTGATCAGAAGCATTCTCACTGCTCTATTAATTCATGCATTTAACCGTGTAAAACCCTATACAACATCTTTAACTTTCCCCGATTGCTCATGTTTTTTTCTCTTTCACATCATTCCGCAGAGTGTTTTTCTTTTTGCCTTAAATGGGTTAAGCCGGTGTTCTTGTTGTCGCTGTTTGTAGCAGCTGAACTTTAAGGGTGGGATGCTGTTGAGTTGTGTTGATGAAGTATCTCCTGATTAATAGATCCATGAGGCAAACCGGCTGACATATGGCTCATGAAGCAGCTGGGATCTGTACCTGCGGCATCACCTCCGGCCATTAAAATATTAGAGGCTTTAGTGCAGGCAGAAAGACAGCAGCACCCTAGAGCTGTTTGATATAGACTCTCAATAATGCATTAGTCTTCAATCTGCGAGGGAGCTGTTCGTGGTGCTGAAATATGGCGCTTGCGCTTTTCGGTGGTGGCAAACGCAGGCAAAATGTAGTTTTAGAGTAAGTTTTAAATTAATATAAAAGGGAGGATTAGCGAATTGGGGGTTTTGTGTTTAAAAAATCATGCACAGTTGAAAAAAAAATTAAATGATAAAAATGTTAGGATAAATTATTATTAATTCTTCGACATCGTGCTCCACTGTAAAAAGCAAGTTGTTTTATCTGACTTAACTCTTAAAAATTATTTCTTTCAAGCATTGTAGTCAGGTTGATGCAGTCATATTAAATATTTCATTTGACTTTAATACACGAGTTAATTAAGTTCTCACCATAAATATTTTTTTAGATTATTCAACAAAACATTTTATAGTGTAAGAAGAAACATCGATCTCAAAATTGAACTCCAAGGCAGACAGCATGAAGCCGAATGCAATAAAATTGCAAATTCAGATTTCTTTGAAAGATTCGTTTGTAGAAATTGTTATAGAATAGAAAACTAATTGAGACAGATGTATGCATTGTCGGAAGCCACAAACTCACTCGATTGCACTTATAAACTAAAGCTGAAAAATAAAATCTGTTCTCTCTTCATAAACTGTCGCACCAAATAAATCGTCAAATTATAAAACAATCCAAATGCACGTCTAGATTGGGAGAATTTTAACGCCAGTCAAATCATACGAGTCATTATTTCCCAAAGAAAATGTTCATATACTCACTGCGTTCTTCTCTTCGTTGCCAACAGCCAAACAGTAGCAATAAATGTTTCTTTCTCCAGCAGCACTGCAGCTGCGACCTGCTTTCATCAAGTGCTTCCCTGAAAAACCCCGATAGCTGTCTGAAAATATTGCATTTTATATCAGCAAAGCGCGATTAATATTGCATCACCTACATATAACATATCTTTTTTAAAGGCAGCAAAATGTAAAGCTCCCCACCCCTTCCCCCCTGATTTTTTCTTCAATATTACAGTGAGAAAGATCTGCAGTGCCATTGTTTCATAAATAAACAAACTTTTGAAATTAGACGCCTTTCTTTAGTCATAGTGAGGGTGAAGAAAAGACACTGTTTGGAGACGGCCTGGTCTCAGGCTTCATTAAATGTTTATTGTCAGTTCGGCAGAGTAAAAACCCGTCCTATTTTCCACAGCCTTCGCTTCAGTTTTGAGGAAATAATACGCAAAGAGTTTCGTCTGCTATTAGATGGCGATCTAATGTAATGCGCATGTTACCTCATTTAGCAGACACGTGCATGGCCAAAAATTCCATTTGTTTGACACACTAACATCCCATTAGGGCGCCGATAACAATTACCGAGCTTTTTAATTAGTGTCTTGTTGTATTCCGTTTATTAATTTTCCAAACCACAGAGCATGAATTATTTAATAAACCGTAGTAAGGGTATTTAAATTTAATGCTCAAGTAGAATCATGGCCCAATGTGCGACATTTATTAAAAAATATTACTAATATTATTTTGTTTTCATTACTGTTTATCATTATTATTATTATTATTATTATTATTATTATTGACCGTCTTGTCTCTTATTTACCATTTTTGCAATTTTCTTCTGTTAAACTGAAGACATTTTCTTGTTAACAGTTAAAAACTTGAATTTCGTTGTAAAAAAAAAAAAAAAACTGTTTTTGCTGGTCTAACGGAATGCACGGTCTAGACTGAGAATTCCAGATCATGTAGAGAAATAAAATGTATAAATAATGCATGTTTCCGGAGTAATGACTGTATATCAAAGATGTGCGCTGATAAGGAAGCCAATCAAACCAATGTAAGAGAAAGAAAGAAAGAAAGAAAGAAAGAAAGAAAGAAAGAAAGAAAGAAAGAAAGAAAGAAAGAAAGAAAGAAAGAAAGAGAAAAGGCGAAATGTTATTGGATCGATTTTCTCTTTCAAAACAAACGAGGTTTGGGCTAATATTGGGTTATTTTTTTTGTTTTATTTTTGGTTCCATTGCCTGTATTGCGTTTTAATTATGGCATAAAACTTTCTGGGCCCATCGTTTCGCCGTTTTTTCCTAATAGTATTTTACGAGGTAGCCTATAGGTACCAGTGGGTATATGCTGATAAAAATTATGAATCGTAATAAAAACGAATACATTTTACATTTCTCGTTGATGTGTAAATTCAAATTATAACAGGCCGACTATGTCTGAGAACGAAGAATGTGTCTGTTTGTGCTGTTGAACAAGATTCTCATCAAATACACCCAATGACAGCCTTTGATTTTCCATCTTTTATTTAGAAGATTGCCGGGACTTGTGTCCCTGCAGCTGGATTTGGCTTACAGAATGGAGAAAAGTTTGGATGATAAGATGGTAAGACAGCAGACTGTTGGACAGGTGCACAGGTATGACAGAGTGAGACGTCTCGTGACGCGCACGTGGCCACTGTTTGTAAACATACTTGTGCACAAAATAAAAATCATTACAACTTTTTTCAGGAACAATTAACACGACAAACAACGTTGTGTCTTTATGTGAAAACAGGCATTAAACATTGACTTACACCATCCACAAAGGTCTACCAGTAGATACTCTATGTAGTGCTTGGTATTTTTTCTTTTTTTTCCTTTCAATGCATAGAATGTTTGCACTGCAAACCAAAGTATACAAACCAACGAAATTATATTTAAGAACAATTTTCCTTTAGAATGTAAGCATAATCATCTTTATCATGCGAGTTAACTAATATCCGCAGAGGAAGAATTCTGATTTGCCAAAATAATCATAATAATAAAAAATAAATAGAAAATAAAAAATCGGGAATTGAGTTTTGCACGGTGAGCAAGTGTCATTTGTACGTATATTTATATATATACAAAAGCATTTGAATATATCTAACCAATCTAAATAACAGTAGATTTCAGTGCAATTTCAACAAATACGAGCGGTGGTTGCCACCTTTATTATTTAAAAGGGACTCTGTATAATTTCCTTCGTTTTCCTACTAAGTTGTGTATTCATCAGAGCAGACCTTTGCAACACTGAATGATCACATTAGTTCATCAGCAAGACTGTGAAAGAGGGATCTGCTTTGAACACATTTAATAATCAAAAATATAGCAGTTCCCTGTAGGAATGAATAAATACACAAATATGCCGAACATAAATAAATACATACATAAATAAATAAATAGGATAGAGTTAAACTATGAGGTAATCCATCAATGGCTATTTTTCGTCATTCATTGGGGAGGTGGGGGGTTATCTAAGTAGAGTTGAACCGCAGAAAAGTAGTTCATCTGGATTACCTGTTATTTGCATACTTCACATTCACCAGTACAGTGAAAAGAAACACGAGTTGTGAAAATAAAACGGTACTAATCATGAGCACACGCGTTTGAGCCAAAGCGATGATCCTTGGTCCCCAAAAGTCAGTTTAATTTTTTTTTTCTCTCTCCTAGAAATAGTCCATCAGTGCGCCGCGGAAAATTTCAACCTCTTCTGTTTTTGTCTTTGGTTGCAAAACCATACTCGCACCACGTTCTTTTTGAGGTCCAATTTCTCAGCTATAGCCGCGATTTTCTCCGACGACGGCCGGGGCTGGACCGCGAAATACGCCTCCAGAGATCGCTTCTCCGGGGCCGCTATGGAGGTCCGCTTGCGCTTCTTCTTCTCGTTGCCGTTGAAAATGTCGGGTTTGCTCATTTTCTCGCGCTGGGCGCCCTCGGCCTCCTCCAGCCACGCCTGGAGGATGGGTTTGAGCGCGATCATGTTGTTGTGAGACAGAGTTAGAGACTCGAAGCGACAAATGGTACTTTGGCTCAGAGAGCCCACGCCTGGGATCTTCAGGTTGGCCAGTGCGCCCCCCACGTCCGCCTGAGTCACCCCGAGTTTGATCCGCCGCTGTTTGAAGCGCTCCGCGAACGCCTCCAGCTCCCTCGGGTCCGTGTCCGAGTCGTTAATGGAGGGCAGTCCGTTGTTGGCGAGTCCCGGCGCGCACTGGTGCGCACCGCCGTGGTGGCCCGGTAAGAGGCCGTGGTGAGTGAGCGGCGAGTTCATGTTCATGGCAGCCTGGTGGGACAGGTGGGTGAGCCCGTGCATGTGGGAGTGCGAGTGGGCCGACGTGGAGATCAAGCCCCCGCCGCCACCACCTCCGCCGCCTCCGCCGGCCCCCTCGTGCGCGCTGGGCATCAGCGCGAGCGACGACGAGGTGATGTGCTCCATGAGGTCGGGCGGCTCCAGGTTCTGGTGGTGGTGGTGGTGATGGTGGTGGTGATGGTGGGCGAGTGGCACGGTGGAAGTGGACGAGCATGGCACGGTGTTCATCGTGTGGTACGTGGCGTCGGGCTTGAACGGGTGACTCTTACCCTGGGACACCGCGATGTCCACGGCCGCCAGAGCTTCGGCGCGGGCCAGGAGCGTCTCATCCAGACTGGCGAAGATGTTGCTTTGTAGCTGGAGTCGGAGAGACGGGGAGAAGGAGAAAGAAAGAGAAAGGGGAGATGTCAGCTGGGGAATAGTGTCAACACATAACACAGAGAATATTCCTTTTAAGAGGCTTCCAGTCATAAAAATTAATACAAAAAAGGGTGAAGCCTGAGACTTCAGTGAGCATGCCTTCAGAAAAGATCACAGGCGTGCAGATGATTGCTGTGGTATACATGAAAAAAACATTAAGGCGGTGTATGCGCCTCCAGCGCTCCTCCTCGCGCGCGCAGGAGAACGCGGGAGGAGAAAAGCAGAAGTTTTGGAGCTCGTTTACCTGTGGAGTCTGCAGGCAGGCTCTTCTGATCGCCTCCGAGCTCGAGTGCAGAGTTGTGTACTTGTGCTCAGGTATGCTGGGATGCATGGCGAAATGATGCTGTTTGCTGTTCATGGACATCATGTTTGCCGTGATCCGGCTCAAATAAAGTGCACGAAAGGAGGACAAAAACCAAAGCGAGAGTCCAGCTCCTCCCGCCTCCTCTTCTGGCGTCTCGCAGCAGTCAGGCGGATGCGGTAGCGCTCGGCTGCTGATGGTACAGAGGAGATGCCCGCAGTGTGTGTGTGTGCGGCGGTCTCTGTTTGGCTGTGCTGTGTGTGGATGAGGAGCGCTCTTACACCTGAGTCCCTCACATCTCGTCCGGCAGCCTCGCCTATTCTCGCGAGACGAGCGCGATTGACTCTCTTCTCCTCCTCTCCTCACATCTCATCTCATCGCGCCTCTACGCGTCTCATGTCCTCCTCGAACTGTAAATCGGCCTAACGACGATGAGGGGGGCTTCCTTCCATACCTGTGAATTCTGCGCGCCTGCGCGCTGCCGCCACCAATTTAAAATGTTGTGGAGTTAAACAGTGTGACGGTGTAACCCCTAACATTCGATATGCAAATGAGCGCTGTTTAAATGTCTGACTTATAGAATTGTATAAATAAATGTTTTAAAGCACATTAGATAAATACGTCCAAGACGATCAGACACTTTTTGTTTACTTAAACTAATTGTTTAAGATAGTTGGCATAACTGTTTTTTAAATAATTTTATAATAACAATATATATTTATATATTTTATAATATTATTAAAATGTTTACAATAATTATATTTGTTCTTATGATATGAATGAATAAAAATAAATTAAAATTGATAAATAAAATTTATAGCTAAACAGGAATATCATTTTAAGTTTATTCTAAACATCGTTTGCATAAAAAATGATCAAAAATTGTAAATGTTATTAATTTTGTATTTGTTTATTTCAGTTTCAGAAGAATTTGCAAGCCTGGATATTTATATTTAGCTAATGTTTATATTAGTATTGGTTGCACCGCGTTGATTTATTAAACATGTTTTAAGGGCTATATTACATGAAATAAATGGAAAGACAACGAATAAAAATATTACATAAATATATAGCCTAACTAAAATCGTTGTAGATATTTCATAGGCTGTGCATACATTACAAATCACGTACATATTACATTTCTAGACGTCAAAACATAATTTGTGTGTAATTATATCAGTTTCAGAAGCGGAATTTGTATTTGAATATTTACATTGCGCTCATGTTAACTCAAGGCATGCATGGTGGCATTGCCTTGATTGATTACGTAACTTTAACTATCATGTATATTTCACTAAACTCTAATCAGGCATGAATTTTTAATCGCCTAACGCGTCTAGTTGGAGCTAATGAAGTGTTAATTCACTAGCATTAATTAATTCTCTAAAAGACTGTGAAGGAGGTGGATATTAAATAGATTTGTTTAGTATTCCGGTGATGACACAGGAATAATTCACCATTAAACACAGAAAGACATGTTTTTGCGTGCACTATAATTAAAATTATGACAATTACAGTGTTTGTCATAACAATAAATCATGAAACTACTTGAAAATGTGAAAATGAAACTATAAATTGCAGACAAACAACAGTATTGTATTGTTTTATTTAGTCAACTTCCAGGTACAAAAACATTTATGGAAAGATTTGAAAAATAGAAAATGGCTTAATATTTTTTAACCAAATGCACAAATACCATTTATTGTTTCCACAGTTCAAATACAGAATTATTCAGAATGCCACAATTCTGTACAACCACAAAAGCATTGAAATTCCATAGCAAAAAAAAATATGTTTCATTTCAAGAGAAGAGCGTAATGTTAACACCTTATCCCCTCAGGATACTGAAATGGTTTTTATAACATATAGTAACATCATCCAGCACACATTGCTGTCATAATAATGAACAGTGAGGCAAATTTGTAATAAAAAGCCCTGAGGGAATAGAAAGGCAGTTAAATCTCCTTGAACTCCTAAAAAGTCACTGAGAAGTAAACCCACTGAATCAGATAAAAGTGGAGACCATGCTGGAATATACTTGAGATGCTTCTGCTTCTACTTTAGTTTTGAGAGTTTCGATGGAAGATCCTGGGGGACACTTGCGCTTGGTGGGCTGTGTAGGATTTTCCACCATAACTCCAGCTCTGTCACTGAACTCAACAGCTGAAGCTTCCTCCTCTGAAGCCGTAGCAGCATCACAATGGGTGGTCTCCCGTGTCAAAGATGTGGTTTGGTGTTCTCTTGCTGTTCCAGGATCAGCCAAGAGGTTGCTACAGAAATCCAGTTCTGGTATTTGGGTGGCATCAAAGTCTGGAGATCATGATGAAGATGATGCCAGAGGAAGGTGAGAGACCTGACTGCTGGAGCTCTCACCTTCAGCCATCATAGAGTCCAGCTCAGAGATCCTTTCCAAGTACGCCGCATCCATAAAAGCTCCACTGTTACCCAAAGGGTCCTTGGACGGCTTGAACTCCTCTCTATTATCATTCAAACACAGAAGATCAGGTCCGCAGTCCATCCAGCCTCCACACAAGACCTCCTTATCTGAATTCACAGCGGCTTTCTGACCAAAAGGAGCACCTTTGTTGACTTGGAAGGATCCTGGGCTTTGGTTGACTGAGGATGAACTGGTTGGACCCTGGCAATCATCAAAACTGAGTCTTCTCAGGTAAGTGAGAGGTCTGGGACCTAACTTTCTATCAGTACAAACCGCAGGACTCTTCAAGCTCAGAGATCTGAGAGCTGAGGACGATGTAGAAGGAACCATAACATCTTTGAGTCCATCCTTCTGTGGAGTCAAGGTCCCTCCTAGAAAACCTACCCTTTGGCACACATCAGATGTTGTCAGGAGGCGCCCATGGTTGTTGGGAGGCTCTGAACACTTTCGGTCCAGGTCTGTACAAACAGAAGTTTCTTCCATTTCACTCAGGCTCCTTCGCATCAGGGCGATTCTTTCAATCCCTCTGTTTTGAGTCCCTCCAGAGGCAGCGTTTGAACAAACTCCTTCTTCAGACTTAGGGCTGTCCCTCTGGTTCTGGGCTTCAAGCTCTTCGATGTATTTATCACTGCACTCCAGAGCTCTTTTCAGCTGCGCCACTTCCCGCTCATACTGATGAATTTTAGCCTCAAGAGTTGCGACGGTATACCTGCCAAACCTCAATGTAAAACACAGACAAATCTGTTAATAAGATCAATTTTGTACATCTAAGTTATTAATATTGTGTAAATATGCATAAATATAAATGAAATAAATGTGAATAATCTATTCGTTGTTGTAATATTTCAATCTTAATCAAAATTCAATTCACAGTATACTTCACCAACATTACATTATGAACACTGTGCTTACTTTTGAGGAAATCTGCTGTCCACTTCGGCTTTCAAGTGCATATTTTCCTGGATTAGGTCAAAATCTGGGGAATGTAGAGTTTTGTTAGCCTGAGGAAAAGAAGCATGTTGCTTTCAGAATAGTTTCTTTTTTTATTTTTAAGCACAGAACACAAATAACACCATTTCCCATATTTACATGCATACATACACACACACTCACACACACACACACACACACACATATACATACACTCACATATATATAAATATACATATACAAATTACATACGTATATATATATATATATATATATATATACACACCCACACCCACACCCACACACATATATGTACATATATATATAGTAGATATATAGTCAATGCATGTTATCTTAAAATGGCTAAATTATGGGGTTTTATTGCCTTGTTTTGTGCTCTTTTTTTGACCAATTTTTTAATTGTATTCAAAAAAGCAATCACATTCATACTTCTTTTAGCCTTTTGAGGTCCTGTTTGACCTTCCTGTGGAGGTCATTGGTAGCTCTGAGCTTATTGGCCGACTCCTCCAGAGCGCTCGGGTCGACAGTACTGGTTTCACTCTGAGGAACCAAGACCGTGCTCGGTTCCACAGCCGTCTTAAGTTGCATCTCAAGGCTCAGGTTTTTGCTTTTCAAGTCCTCGTTCTCTTTCAAAAGGGTTTCTATTTCATTTTGTAAGACAGATGATTCATAAGCTGAGTGAATGAATCTTCCTGGTTTTCATTGCACAGCTAGGACAATTTCCTACATGCAAATCTTATTAAAACATAAAACGTGTTAAGTCAAATTTGGAGTTATGTGGCTTAGTAGTTCAAGTCTGTCAGTTATGAGGAAGCCAAGATGGAATGGCCCAGATATTTTCACATTTTTTGCGCTGATTTTGGAGGGAAGTCTGCAGAATTTCGAGGTATAGATTCAAACATGTTAAAATGGGTATTCCAATCTACATTATACATCAACAAAGGGAAGAAAATTGTGTTCATCAAACCATTTCATTGGGTGTTTGACTAGAAGTACCTCGTATTCTCATAAAAGCAGCTCCCCTCGAGTCTTTCGGAGGCGTCTCTTCACAGAATGACTCTCACTGGACTCACAGTTAGTTGTGGCTCCTGTGAGCATATACACACATAAATACACGAAGAGAGACTAAGAGAGATATTTAATCACACTCATCCCACATAAAACTTAGTTCTACAACTTTACATTTCAAAAATAACAATATATGATGGTGAGGTCGGTTGATATTACCAATGATTTCTCTGCAGGGGTTTTCTGGGGTGATGACCACTCTACAGGTGGGACACTGACTGCTCCTCTCCAGCCAAACTTTGATGCAGTTGGAGCAGAACACATGATTGTTGCAACAAATGAACGGCTGACAGACCTTTGAGATGTAGATCAGAGCAAACCAACAGGTAAATGCAATGACTGTTAACCTTAAATCATACAGGATCAATAGAAACAAACAGGATAGGAAAAGCTATATACAGTAAATATCAAAAGTAAAATCATCATTGCGAACAAATAATCAAATGCCAATTATTTGTATTATTAAATGTTAATTATTAAATGTTTTTAACATGACATTACAATGCATGCATGCTTATTTATTCATTTTTCTCCCGTTTATCCCTGTAATGCTGCTTTTGAAATCTGTATTTTCCTGCCTATTTAAACAATTTTCTTTCTGTTGTATTTAAAAATTGTATCTTCCTGTTCTTCTGATGTGTCTTTTGTCTTTGTTTCAAGAGTATCATCACAACAGTGTAAACTGTTAGAGGTTTTATTTCATTCTTATTCAATCTCATAATTCATTGGTCATTGCCAAATGATGGCTTTATTATCCCATAATGACAGACCCAGTGGCTGAGCGCTTGTGAGATAACTTCATTAGCATCGAACTGATGCAAAACAATGTTGTACATTGATTGCATCAGGCGGACTATTGGTGCTGCGACTACATTACTGTCATTTGTTGCAGGTCTTTCATGTCAACACAGCACATGGCGACTTCACTTTGTCTAGACTATGAGTAGTCTAACTGTACGCCAGCTGGTCTGAAACTCAGAATTAGACATCTGCATGTGGAAACATTCCTGGAGAGAGAGTTTGCACACATTTGTGAGCAAAGAACAAACTGCTGAGCATGCGCTTACATAATAACATAAATTTGCCTTGTTTTCTTATTTTTACAGACCCCCTCCCTCCCCTTTTGTCTCCTGTCAGTGAGATCAGCATCTCAGAAATACACACAAAAACCGCTTGCTACTCACTTCATCGTTCGTAAGTGGAACAAGAGCTGTGTCAACAAGAGACGTCCATTTCATCACTAAATCTCCAGTGAAATGATTCATCCAGTGCAGTAAAACACCTCATCACATGAGTCTAGAAAAAGGTCCATTTGGAGATTGTTAAGAGAGAGGTATGGGTTGATTTGCATTGCTGATGACTCGTTTATTATATAATGTCTCAACATTTAGGGTTGGTACAAATTTTATGTTTTTGAAATTTTTTTATGCTCACCAAGGGTGCATTTATTTGATTAAAAATACAGTAAAAACTGTAATATTATGAAATATTATTACAATTTGAAATAACTGTTTTCTATTTAAATATATTTTAAAAATGTAATTTATTCCTGTGATGCAAAGCTGTATTTTCAGCGTCATTACACCAATCTTCAGTGTCACATGATCTTCAGAAATCCTTCTAATATGCTGATTTGTTGTTCAAAAATAAATAAATAAAATTCTTACTATTATCAGTGTTGAAAACATTTTTTAGGATTTTTTTTTAAATAATAGAAAGTTAAAAAGAACAGCATTTATTTGCAATTGAAATATTTTATAACATGAAAGTATTAATTTATTTAAAAAAAAATGTTACTGACATTAAACTTTTGAATGGAAGCGTATATATTATGTTATATTATAATTAATATAATTAATATGCTAATGTTTTGATTATTTATTAAACCAGGTACAGTTGGTTATACAGCATGTATGATGGTTATGGTCATGATAATTGTTTTGATGTACTGTATGTTTGAAAAACCAATGGCAGTTTACTTCATAAATTTGTTTGAAAATATTAATTTGCAATTCCATGTGAACATTTAAAAATCTAGTTCAAATCATATTATTGGAACCGATACTCTAAAGATTGTATTTTGCCCACATATGCTTCAGACAATGGTTTGTAATCTTTCCCCCATTAATTGGTGACAGTCAATTAATCACAGCTGGTTGAGGACCGCAGGATCTATTGATCTCGTCGGAGGCCTTATTTTTCATCCCTTAAATGACACAGATCGGCACATTTGCCTTGGCTGGGTAATGGAGGGTGGCGAGCCAATGACCCGTGTGTCAGGCCTACATGTGTCCCATGCTCCTCCATTGTGAAATGGCATCTTTACCATTTAAGCTGGAAAGGTTTAGACTGCCCTAAGAGCAAGGCACCGGGACAGGCCTTGCTCCGCTGCTCAGCTGACCTTTCTGTTTAAAGCTTAATCACTGGCAAATGCTTACATTAATTAGCCTGTCCTTTCTCTGTCTCTCTCTATCGCCCACCTGATCCCACACACACATACACACTAACATCATGCCAATGGCTTTTGCATCACTGGCAAACCAGAATGTGTAACCTGCAGTCGTGCACATCTTGAGGACATTAAGACATTTTCCCCCGCACTCCTGCAGGCTTCATGTATTGATTAGCGTGGCCCCTGACCGCGATCGCCGCGGTGCCAGAGAGTGTGTCATGGAGATGAGGGGCCCCTGCTGTCCGCGGGGTTCTTTCCTAAGCCCCGGCTCTCTCTCCACAGTCAAGCCACAGCTGACGCCCCCTCCACGGCTCAGACACCGTTCATTGCCCTTTCGCAACCCTGCCCTTTAAAAGTCGGAGCAGCATCCGGTTCTTTACATTTTGTATCATTGATTGAAGTTTACTGCATCTGGAATTATCCATTATGTGTCAAAAACTGTGCTAAAAGCTTGCAAAGGAAGACACACTGGATATGCTCTTGCATAAAAATACTTCTGTATTTTTTTTTTTTTTTATGTTAAACATTTTATTCCAGCGTAAAACATAGGAACAACAGGCAGATTCGCCTGTTGGGTCTCATTCACTAATAAGTGTGTGGATTATTCATATTTGTATGCACAGGAGAACTTGTTGTACAATATGATAAAATACATTTAAAAATGAAATATCTTTATAAAAAATTCATCTTAGAATGTTTATAAGGCCACCCAGAGTATGTGATTGATTTTATTTATATATATTATTTTTGCATATGTGGTTTCAGTTGTTCCTACTTTTATTATTATTATTATTATTATTATTATTATTATTATTATTATTATATTTATTTATTTTTTGTAAATTTTAAATAAATGTTATAACTAAAGTTATTGCTGAATTTCTGAATTTAATCATTGCTCTTGGCTTCTGATTAAATACATTTAAAATGAAATATTCCCTATGTATAAAATATTGTTAACACAGTTACCCAGACTATGTTTTTTTATTTTTATTGATTGATTGATTGATTGATTGATTGATTGATTGATTGATTGATTTTAATTGTTCCTACATTTTGTTCATGAGTATTAGATACATTTTAGAACAAAAGTTATTTGTTCATGAAAATTATTGCACGCACAAATGCAGTTAGTGACTGAGACCCATTACTCTGTTTCTTGTACAGTACATCCTGATCAGGGGCGGGACCATCTGTTTGTTCAACCAATCACAGACAGAGATAGTGTTTTTATTAATCAGTAGTGTGAATTCATCGGGAATTATCCATTATGTGTCAGAAACTGTGCTAAAAGCTTGCAAAGAAGAGAAAAGGCATCTTTGGAAATGTTCATACCAGATATGTTCTTGCACAAAGATTACTTCTGTGATGTTAAAACTCTCGACTCCAGCTTAAAAAACAGGAATGGAAAAGAAATATGCATTATTTTTGCACTTTTTTGTATTTGGTCATACCAGTATTGAAGAAATTACAGACTTCAAAACTGTTAAACGTAGAGCTCTGCACTTAAGAGGCTTGCCCCGCCCTCAGACTCATCTGATTGGACATTTTTTTGCAAAATGACAACCGCTGGGTTGCATGTCAAAAGTGGAGCTATTTTTTAAAAACAGAAAGGCTCAACCAGATGGTGCATGTGTACATATACCAACACATGCTAAACACAAGAATACATATCCTGTGTGAACGACCCCTAATACGACTGTAGTCTGCCGAAAACCAGACACAAAATGAATACATGCATATAAATACTTCTCTAATGGAGAGCATGGGATGCCACCCCCATTATTAGTATCAAAGTCTGTTCTCTAGCTGTGCCGCCACCCCCTTCCTCTCTCTTTCTCTCTTCAGCCTCAAATTTATTCTCCTCCACGGGTGCAGTTTTAGTGGTGGGCCATGCGTCGCGGCGCAGAGAGGAGCAGCGTGCAGTGATTTTATTGCATTGCCTACAGGCTGCTTCAGCCACACGACTCGCTCGTGCCGCCCCCACCCTTCCACGCTGCAGATGAGGCTCCACTCAGCCCGACGGTGGCTCCGCTACACCACTCTTCCTCCCTCTATCCCTCTCTCAAAGGGCCCCTGGGAGCCGAGGGTGGATTATTATGGAAATACTATCATCCACTGGCCTTCTGAAGCACAGCTGGGCAGGGCCATCATTACATGCATTGTGGCAATCTGTTCTGGGAAGGGCAAACGTGAACGTCACGGTGCCAGAGATGAGAGTGGCATGCACAGCTCACATAAAATGTGTGCTGAATAAAATGCAAAAAACTTCAAAATGACCTCGATAAATTTTGTACCTTTTGCCTCTAGTTTTATTAGGGCTCCATCACAGCTGTATCTTACAAGACTCATGTAAATAAGACATTTTCATCTCAAATATTTTATGTCCACCTGCATTATGGCCTGTCTCTTTTCCATCACAGGAGCTCTTGTCTAATGCCGTTATGTTACAGCGCTGATATCAGCGTAATCTGTGCAGCAAACGTCGCCCGTTTTGTTCCTGTTGAGGGACGGATGGTGTGTCCGTGTATCAATCATAGTCACCGGTCTGAGCGCTGACCGGCCTCTGAGTGATTGTGTTTAGTTCCTTACGAGATATTTCTGCCATGCTTGTTATCAGATTAACCCGCCCACTGAGGCTGATCATTCACTGCCCAATAAACGGGGTCAGTCACATCCATCAAATGACTGTACTCACACTTTCTGCCCCAATCTCATGTACTTGCTCAAGTAAAGCTTTGAAAATGTAAACAAAACAATAACATTATCACTGGTTTAACCTGAGTTATAAAATCATAATTTCATTCATTTGTAGTACATAGATAAAAAAAATGGATAAAAATGCAAACATATTCTCATGTTTAAGACAGAGGTGGTTGGATGTGGAATTTGTCACAATGATCCATTAAAAATGCATAAAATCTCATTAACTTTTGCAGAGACTGAAAGCTCTTTCTTATAATCTCTTTCTTTTTATATCACTTCTTTTTATATATATTTGCAATTTTTGATTCATAGCGACCAGAGTCCAGGATCTGATCTGTTGAATTCAGCCTATGAAAAACTTTTTGATATACAAATGGAATGTTCAGATTAAATACTTATGACATGCTGTAGTCCATCTGAAACTATTTAAATAGCTTTTTACTAATTATTTTCTAATTATTGTATGATATTATATTTTTATTTAATATAGTTTAAAATTATATAATTTTTTAATACTTATTATTGTTATAACTATGTAGTTTTTTTTAATTGAGAACCTGTTGGAATAATTAAATCTTTTTGTACTTTAAAAAAATTCTTTGTTATACTGCAGGATGGTTTAAAATTAACTAGACAAAAAAGAGATTAAAATGATGAAAAATAAAAGAACATAACTGGTCACAGCACTAACTATTATACAGCCTGTGAAAATAGATTTTTGAGATTATGCCAATTTAATGTTGAGAAATATAACATGCTGTATTCCAACTGAAATGATTTAAACAGCATTTTACTAATAACTTTATTATTTATTTGTTTTGTATATTTTATTTATTGATTTAGTTAATATATCTTTTCAGTGATTAATTTATTTTTTAGAATTGTTATTTTATTTGATTATTATTTTTATAATTTATATTTAATATTTTATAAAGCATTTTTTTAGATTATATAAAAAACATAAATTTATCAAATTTGTTATAAAATTTGTTATAAATTTATTTAAAAATTATTCTTATGATTATGCAGTTTTTCTTTTTATTTGAGAGTCTGCTGGAATATTTACACCTTTTGCACATTTTAAGAAATGAATTTGTTATGCCGCAGGATAGATTAAAATGAACTTGGTAAAAAAAGTAATTAAAAATGATGAATAATAAAAAATGGTCAATCACAGCACTAACCATTAGACACAAAATATACATTTCTAATTACATATTCTTTTAAATTTGAACCTAAAATCTTGATGTTAATTAATATAAAACTAATGGACATGCATCAACCTCCCTTATGTGAAATCACAATGAAAAAGTAGTACTTTTTAAAGTGGTTTCTGATTGCAGCAGTACAGCATGCACATAGACATGCAAAACAGTAATCAAACACACTCTCAGCATAAGGGCTTATTAATTATTAGTACCCACTTGACTTCATATTGGGCTACTGGTGGCCTGGTCAAAGATTATAATTACCACTTTACTGTTTGTATCGTATTCATCTCCTCTTGCCTGTATTACTCTCAGCATCTCTCCCTCTCTCGCTCTCTCTCTCTCCTCTCCCTCTCCCGTACACAAGACCAAAAGTGCAGGCACATCATTTATTGATAAGACAAAAAGAATGTAATGAAATTATCAATGTTCTTGAATTAATTATGAACATGATTAAGAAAGCTAAAATCTCAGGAGCCGAGATCTCATTACCCATTCAGTCTCAGGGATTGCTTTCATTCAGGGAGAGGCAAAAGAAGCCGTCCACCCGGCCCGGCTCGAACAGTCCTCTCTTGCCCCTGCATGGAGCTCCTCTTTACCCTGCTGCTCTGTCCCTGATTTATTCCCTCTCGCTCACCGCACCGGCCTGCGCTGCTCCGTCCTGCTGGAGCCAAATGAGATCCATGACCGTTTGCACACCGAGAGGTCCTGACCTTCCCCCTCAGATAGCAGCTCCTCACTGGAGGTAAGACACACAAGCTGGTTTTACTGGAGAGCAGCCGCTCGGCTCGACCTTAGTTTGGTGTTTGTATGTAAAGTAGTGCTGGAAATTGTCTGGATGGTTTTGTTCTAATTGTGGATAATTACTTTTCTGAAAACTTCATTTCCAGTCAAGCTATCTTGTGTTTGTACGGAGGGTGTGTTGTTTCCTTAAAGTCTGGGGAAGGGGGGGGGGAGGTGTACTTTTTTAAATCATAAAAAACTAACGATTTAAATTTGGAATTTTCAGGTCGTCATTTGCACATTGATTTTTTTCCTCAAATTTAACAAGTCATTTGATTAGAATGCGTTCGAATGAACTGTAACATTTAAGGCCACAGAATGTAAGAGGCCATTCATACAAACTATCATTGAACATGAGGGAAAGATTTCTGATACATATAAATAAATAAATAAATATATATTTTTTTTAAATATATAGTTATTAAAAGTAATTTATGTTAAATTAATAAATGATCTAAATGTCATAGATAGATAGATAGATAGATAGATAGATAGATAGATAGATAGATAGATAGATAGATAGATAGATAGATAGATAGATAGATAGATAGATAGATAGATATTATTATCGTTGTTGTTATTGCTCTGCTACATGAAATTGCCATGTTTTATGAGTAAAGGCAAAGTACAAAGTTTTTTAAAAAGACTTCTATATAAATCACATTGTAAAAATAGATTAATTATTAAAATATGTACTGTAGTTCTATATGTTTCATTTGGTCCGATGAATCATTGAATCTTCATTAAAATAATGATATATTTTTTTAAAGTTGCATATTTTCACTGGGTGTCTGTCGCTCCAGTCATTTATCTTTGCATTATTATCATGCCTTCGCTGAGTATTTGTTTTTCACCTGCTTGTTTAGTTTGAATCAGAATGCGTCGCTCCTGTGGAAACGAGTGTGAGAATAACAATTTCTAGTTTTTTTTTTTTGGTCACATGGGGAAATGTGCACCAGTATATGGGCGTCCCCAAAGGAATGGAGCTGGGGTTTCAGAGTCCCATCTCTCCCAACGTCTCGGTCTTTCTCCCTTCCTGTCTACCTTTCTCATATCCCTGTTTTCTTGCCTCTTTTTTTCTTTCTCTCCATCTCTTGTGTCTTCCCATCATCAGGCTCCAACACACACACATTTACTGCAGCACTGCATTGTAAAGGCGCCCATCGGGGAACAGTATAAAGTTGGTGAAGAACTTGTGGCATTGTAATTTCCCAACCATTTTGAGTAAACATGCATGTATCCTGATGACTTTACTGTGACCTAAACAAATAAAAACATACCAAACTCTCATTATTCTTCCAGATAAGAAGGTTTATGTTATTCGGTTTTAGAAAACGTGTGTTTTGCGCCCAACCTCGGTCAACGTGGATAAGAAAGCCTCTGGAGGATAATGAGAGCTCTCTGGCCCGAGGATTGATCCATGTATTGGATCTCACATAAGACTGCTGTTACTGGATATTACCCAGCGCTATCGGCCAGCCGTGATGGCCTCGTGATAAGAAGTGCTTACCAAAGGGGAAGCTCCTACAGGGCAGATACGGTTTCTCAGCCGCCCTCAGGGGACCGTCAGCCTCATGCTGCTGAGCTCAGGAACTTTTTACCTCATCAAGTAAATTCAGACTCTTATCAAGTTACCAAGCAGGCCTCTTCCAGTCAAACAAATATTTCTGCCCATTGTCACTGTCAGTGCTAAAAGAGCTGGTTGCATTACAGGCCACCTGCTTTTCATTGATAACCAGGGAAATTTGGGAGGTGATGGATTTGTTTGGGTAATTAGGAGAAAAGTAGGGGACGTGCAAAACTTTATCTCTTTAGCTGTCTTTAAGACAAGTGCTTTCTCTGTGTCTGGGAGTCTTTAGTTTTAAGATCCGAATTCATGTGGGATGAGAATTCCCTGATAAAATTATTCAGAATTCACAGTCGGGTTTGAATAAGTTGTAAGTTGTCCTTTAAAGATAATGGCATTGTTGACAAGGCAATCTACGTCCTGTAGCGCAGTTTAGTGTGTTCTGGATCTCTTAAAGACGCTAAGCTCTCAGATAATGAAGTGGTCGGTACATAATGTGCCATCTCCAGAGTTTTTAGCCCTTCGTAGCAGTGTTTAGGGCCCAGCAGAGAGACGATGTAGGAGTCTGTCAGCTCCGGTGCTACCTCTGCGGCAAAATTAGCCAGGTGGCATCTGGTACCCGCTGCCTGCCAGAGGAGGAGGGCCCAGATGGCATGTTAAGCAGGCTAATTATTTCGACAAAACTCTGATATCGCAGCCCGCCAGGGTCCAGTTTCCCTCTTTTGAATCTTACTCACCAGGCTTTGTCTCGGAACCGCCCTCCCTCTCTTCCACTGAATGTGTCCTTGCAGGGATGAGTAATGGATCCCATGAACTGGTGGTAAATTGTGAGCAATGCCATGCAGTGGGCGATGACAGCTGTAATGTTAGTCCTGAGAGGTGTCGCAGTAAAAAACGCCAGGTTGGTTTTATTAATTTACATCTTCTTTAAAGAACATCTTCAAATCTGTTGTACTACCTCCTGATGTTACCTGAAAGGTATACATATGTCGTTTTTGGACTTGACAGTAAAAGACGTTTATAATATTATAGTAGACCTCTGTTTCGATTAAATTCTGTTCTTTTGGACTTTTCATAAAAGAATCCTGAAAAAAAAATGTGTTATTGTTTTCCACAAAAATATACAGCAGCACAACTGTTTTCAACATTTATAATAATAAGAAATGTTTCTTGAGCAGCAAATCAGCATATTAGAGAAGAATCATGTGACACTGAAGACTGGAATAATGATACTGAAAATTCAGCTTTGCATCACAGGAATATGTATTACATTTTAAAATATATTCAAATTGAAAACAGTTCTAAACAGTTAAATTGTAATAATATTTCACTGTATTTTTGATCAAATAAATGCAGCTTTGAGCATAAGAGTAAGAATACAGTATGTTTTATGCTGTGAATAACTGTCTGTCAAGATCATGAAAACAATGAAATTCAAACCAAAACTGTCTATTTTGTCAACAATAACATGTACACTACTTCTTATTTAGACTTTGGCTAAAATAAATATCAGTGCTTGATTTTTAACGTCAATTTTGTACTATATAAATCATTTTCCAATGCTGTAACCAACAATAAAAGTAGCAAAAAACGGGATGAACTGTATTGATGGTTAATATAACACAAAACGCTTACCAAACAATATTTCAGAGCTGAGCAGTGTGGGCAAATAAAACTATAGTTTTGGCAGTGAATGGTCACCATTTCCCCATTCATTGACCGGGCCGTTAATGTCCAGTGATAGGGCCACTGAGTAATGGGTCAATAAAGGCCAAGTCAGTGCGGAGCACCTGCTATCAGAGCGCAGCAATAACGCCGCAATACCCCTCGCTTTCCCTTAAGAGACCTCAGACCTCGTCATCTAGTCCACTCCAAAGTCCTTCTCATAATAAGGGTCACTTACTAAGTCAACATTAAAAGCCTATTCCATTAGGAGTCCAAAATTACACGAGACTTTAATGTCTTCGAACACCAGCAGTTAAGAGGGAAACAGCTCATGTGCATTAACAACACATGTTGAAATAGTCATGAGATTATTATCAAATCACATTTTAGTATGTTTGGCAACACATATGTTTTTATTCATGGCATACATCTGTTTCCAAGTCATGCTTTCCACATGCCTTATGATGGCTCTTTTGGGACCTGCAGGTTGTAGAAAAACAATATTTACTGCACAGTGAATTTCCAACTTTGAGTTAAACCCTTCATTGATTGTGTATTGGGAGCAGTCGAGAACAGGCCATCCTCATCTTCATTCTCTGGTGGGCAGCAACACCTCCACCTCAATAAAAACAAGGTGCAGGCCTCCGACTGATAACCTGCTGACTCCTACATCACAGGTTTGCCCTCTGAAATCGAGTCCTACATCATGATCAGTTGGTTGATGTCATGGATGAGTAATGCTACTTTACACACGTTATCCCAAACACACACACATAGACTTTAATTAACACACTTTCATGGACCATTATGCGAGAGTCTGTGCATATTTCTCTCCTGATTCAGATGAAATGACTTTTTCACTGGAGAAAGCAATATAATCGATAGAGGACTCATATTTTAGCTGCATGGAAGCTATGATTTGATTGATTTGTTTGGTCTGGATTACTTGTGGATTATTGTGATGTTTCTATCAGTTTGGACTCTCATTTTGACGGCACCCATTCACTGCAGATTATCCATTGGTGAGCAAGTGATGTAATGCAACATCTAAATCTTGGATGGTCTGAGGGTGAGTACGTTTTTACCAAATTTAAATTTTTGTGTAAACTGTTCCACAACTTTGCTGATGTTATAAAGAATTTTGAGTGTCCATTGAGAGTGCAATTTATAAAATCAATTTGCACAATGATTTTTTTTTAATAATAGTATAGATGGATAGTGTCTAAAATTGAATCTATAGTTTGCAGCAAATCTTTTCAGTTAAAGTCAACTTGAAAGAAAAAAAAGGATATTTATTTCTAACACACATTCCTGATTCTCATGTTTGCATTATTGCAAATTTACTTTTAAAGTTTTTGTAGCTGCGCCTCTGAATCGACTTTTCTTTTCAGCAGACCTTCTGTACCACAAAAAAAGCCCATTTTTAAACAGCCAATGTTGGGAGTTTGAGGCCTAATTAAATACAAAGTAATAAATGAAAGAGCACAATAAAGAAAGAGCTTGTCACAATAAAGAGATTTCTGAATAATAGCAATTTCAGTGTTCTTTGGAGACATTTGTTCTGCACATGCTGTATTGGAGACGGCTGCATTATAAAACACTATGATCAGTAAATTTCGGACTCCCGCTGTGTGAAAGTTAATCATTTTCAGTGTGTCATTGATCAGTATCACATCTGAAAACTGGCCTTCTGCCTTACTCCCAGGAGTCCTGATGCCCTGCGAATTAGCAGTAATAAAGCTATAAAACTGTTCATTTGTATCTCCAAATCCCTCCACCTCTCTTTTCCCTCTCTTTCCCCCCTCCTTCACTCCCCAAAGTGTCTCCCATCTGCTTTTGGGACTGTCTGTTGCGGTCTTACAGCAGGAGTGAGATAAGCACAACATTTTCCTGTCGATATGTTTCTATTAGCCTCCGCAGCTCCATCCATCAGAGAGGCCTTCAGGACCGTAAGGGACTGGCTCTCTGTCTCCTGCTTTTTCATTCAGTGCTGAAGTTACGAGACTTGCAGCCTCATTTGACTGTGAGGAAGAAAAAAGCAGAGACTTCGACTTAGAATGTCTGACAGCACTCAAAGCTACTTGTTTGACTTCATTCATTTATGCAGTGCTGGAGAGATACCTAGTTCACGGTCAGTTGCATGAAATCATTGAAAGATACTCTTTGTTTGAGGCACTAAGTAGCAAGTTAACTAGACATCCACTGAATATTAGGCCTTTTCTTTGTTTGCCAAGTTGTTTCTATAGAAATTATTTCTTTTGAAAGTCTACACATGGTCTACGCTGCTAATTAAGAACCAAAACCCATTTTAAAATCACTTTTCATTATACATTTTCATTATAGACACAATTTTTTATGTTTAAATTAGCCACTTTTTATGCTAAAAGCCAGTTTTTTGTTCTAGATTTGGAGGACAAATGGACTTGTAACAGGGTGGACTTTCAACACGCAATTAGTGTCAAGTGTCTTCATTTGTAATCCACTTTAAGAGCATTAAGACAGAAGCACAAATCCCACTAAAGAGGACTAAATCAAACATGCTCTATTGATATTGCCGAAGGTCACGACCTGGAAATGATGTCCCCTTTTGGTCTCTAACCTTTATGCATGGTTGGGCTATAATGACGTTGCAGAATAGCAGTGAATATTGAGATGTAAGTGACAGTTTGTGTTAATGTCTCATTTAAACACAATAGATGACTCAAGTCACACTGAGATTGCTTATTGATTACTGGTTAACCGTTTGGATCATGGAATCTGTCTGTTTGAACTGTCACAAAGTGATTTTTGTAAATGATGAATCTGTGTCATTCTCAAAATTAAAGTGTTCAGAAGTTGCTTTTTTAAAGCTCACAGGGTTTAAAGAGATTTTTTTTAAAAATGCAATTTCTATCATGATTTAATTGTCATTCTAAACCTATATGATTTTGTTTTTTGTGGGAGATGAAATACGGTTTCAATTATTTTTGTCCATTTTGTTTAAAGTGAACCTTTAGTGAATCGACCAAAAATATTTTTCAAAGCATCTTACTTTGTTGGTGTTTCATCCAATGTGAACTTATGTTAAAAATATATATTTAAATGAGAATTACTGAGATTTTAAGTTTAACAATGTTGATCTATAAAATAATAGGGACAGCAGCTGAGATCATTTGTCTTGGAAGTATTTGGTGAGAAATGTAATGAAACATTGAATATTTCTTTCTGAACTCTCACTGTGGTCTTTGAAACTGATGAGTTGGAGATATTCATATTTATTTCCTATTAAGTACTAATTAAAATTCTCTTAACACTTTTATGAAACATTGTGAATGATGTGCCAAATCAGAAATCAGTTTACACCAGCATGCAGCTGTATGAATATATGTATGCCTGTATTGTATTTTTTTAGTATTGCCACTGTATTTGCACACAAGAAGATGAAAGATTGATTCCAGATAGTTCTCTCCTCTACCTGCAGTTCTCCTCAGATCGTCTTTTAGCATTGAGATGAGAGAGCTGCTTTAAAGCGCACTCTTTATTCGATGGCAGACTGGCCTACTTCCCGTAACGGGCCTCGGTTTGAAACAAAAGCACTACAGGAACTACATCTGAAGCTATTGATTCAGTAATGTCATAAGATAGAGAGAACACAAAGCATGAATGGGCTGTTAAACAGCAAAACCAGAGAGAGCTGAGCTACTCATACTGCGCTCAGGGCTAAATATGAAAGATTCATTTTGGAGTTTTTCACTTATGAATGTGGTACGGTTCTGCCTGCTATACACTGATAAATGCAAATCCCACAATGCCAGCAGATGTACACATACACACAGAGAGATACCTTTATTGGGAAGATATGAGCATATGGCTGTGAACGACATGTGGGTTTCCTGGGGACAGTTTTCCAGATGCTTCCAGAGGAAGAATGCAGACAAAAACATGTCACATCTCTCTCTCAGTCTGTCTCTCTCTCTGCCTCTGGCAGGTGTCTTGTATGTACTGACTGTTAAGCACTTGATAATCACAGTGCCTGAGAGCATTGAGCAGAGCAGTGAGACCAGATCAACATCTCTATGATTTAAACTGGCCACCTCCTGCTGCTCTCAACTACCTATTTAAGAGATCAATTCAGAATTAAACAACTGTCCTCACTTCAAGAGTGTGAATTTAACTTGAATTGGAATGACAGGAATTACAGTTCTGGGGGCGGGGCTAGTGCATTAACTGCGTTATTTTTTTATATCTGTCTGTCTCTGTCTGTCTGTCTGTCTGTCTGTCATTCATTTGTTCTTTAATTCTATTTATCATTTGTTCTGTTTATCTATCTATCTATCTATCTATCTATCTATCTATCTATCTATCTATATTTCCTACCTTGAATTCAAATTTGAATTGCAATTCTGCATTCTGTTTGCCACCTTAATTGAACTTCAGGAAAATGTACTGAATTTAAAAGGCAATAAATTCTGAATGCACTATCCTGGAAATAGAATAAGTTATGAAGGTTTAATACTGTTAGGGGTTTGTTTAAATCTGTAACTCTATGCATGAGCAATATTTCTAGTGATACTTTCCATTAATGTTCTTTCTATTTTATCTTAGTGTCATGTTTCCGTAAGAACATCTAGTACTTGACGTGTGAACTAAGGTTAAGCCAGTGAGTGAACAGGTGTTTTGTATCACAGCTGTTATTATATCACGTATGGCTGTAATGCTGTATTGATCAATCGTCCAGGACTGGAACCGTTCTTTTTTTTAATATCTGATAAGAAATCCCCCCCAAGCTTTACTGTTATATTTAGTCCTCATTATATCATATTTACTCAAAACCACCTGCAGCCACAGTGTAATCCACAGATAATCACCCCAGCAGCAGTTTTTCTTCCTGCCTTTCTTGTTGCAATCGCTTCTCTTTTTTTCTTCTGTGTTTTTTCCTGCTGTTACTGGTTTCTCGGGTCTCCACAGGAAATCCAGTCTCCTAACAGGTAATTTAAATGCTGTCTCTCTTTCACATTATTGATCGGGCAGCCGGCACGGACGAATGCAGGGTCCTTGAGATGTGTATCTGTCTGGTAAAGGCAGTAGTGTCTACCGTGAGCTGATACACAGCTCTGACCTTGTGCTCATGTGCTACAGCCAGAGAAAGACTCCACAAATGCAAACAAAATATTCAGACATTTCCGTCAAAGGAAGCCTCAGTGTATTTTTAATTATGATCACACTTTAGTGACTGGGTATGTTTGGAATAGCATACTACATATTGTTTTTGAAACAATGCTGTATGTACACTACCATTTAAAAAGTGTGGAATATTTGTATATCCTTTCAAATGTTAGTTTTTGGCAATTACTATTTGACTATATGAAGTATGAAGGCAACAATACACATACTGTACAATATGCAGTAAGAAATGCACTAGTATTCGATTCTGAACATAATCAACATTTTCAAACATTCTTTGAATATCTCACTTGTACAACAATTTCCCATCAGCAGTGTCTGTACCATTCGTGTGATTAATCTAATAACTCGCACATGCTTGTTTTTCATCTCAGAGGCCTTCATTTCCCAGTCCGCTCTTTTTTCTGTGTTCTGTTTCAAATGCTCACGCTATCAGAAGGCTGAAGCGCATTCATTAATAACCAGCCTTTGTTCTGAGAGATTTCCATTATCACTGCAGAAATCTATCACTCTGCATTTTCATCTCTTAACATGCCAGCTTTAATGAGCGACTGGGACTCCAGAGCGTTTCATTCAGATGTAAAACTAATGGAACAGACTCTGCCCAGAATTGTACTGAGAGAATTGGGAAAATGTGTCCCTTTTCTTTTATTTCTACATTGATTCATAAGATATACCCTAGAGTGGGTTAATGCTGAAGCCTCTCTTGCAATATCCACAAGAGATATGAGTTTGTCCTCTCGATGAGCAGCGCAGCATCTCTGGCCTCCAGGCAACCCCATGTGGAAGATGAGACTCCATTGTGCATGGCTTGCACGTGAAGGGTGAAAATCAAGGCCTTGGCATAGAAAAGCAATTACTCTAGCCTACTGATTACAAATACAGTGTTATATTAACCCTGGAAAGGCATGGTTAAAGCAGTTAATGTTATACAATGCTGCAGTAATGTGTTTTCGGTGGCCTCTGTGAGTGTCTAGGTCACTGCTTCTCAGAGGGCACTTGCTATAACACACAAATTGCTAAAAGAAAAATATGATGGCAGTTTAGTAGATTACAATAAAGTATGCCATTGATCTGTTTTTAGCATACTTTTAGTTCCTTTCGGTTCATTAGTGGTGATTATACTAGTAACTGATTACATGAAAACTGGATTATGTAATCAGACTCCAAAAATTAGGGATATGCCTGAATCCGAATGCCTTGTTCAGAAAGGAAATGATGTGTACTATGAAGGCTCTAAAGGTAATACATATGAAATGGAAGAAAAAAATATATATTTCAGTGCTTTCACTCGCAGTTATATTGTTGGGTACTTATACTGTATGTAAATATGCGGGCATCGGGGAGCCGCTATTATTATATTATATTGTCGGTTAGCTGTGGCTTGGTTTGAATCTGTGTTTGTTTGTGGCACAGAAACAAAGGAACTAGAAATATTGTGTTTAAAATATATAAAGTTATTGAATATTAGCTTGTTTGTTGAACGGTTGAATAATAAAACTCTCGTTGATTGTTTTTTTTTTTTTTTCTGACTTTGATTCTTTTAAAGTAAAATGACTTAAATCAATAAAATGTAGGAAATCATTATAATGCAGGCAAAGAATATTTATGAACATAACATTTGTCATGTGACATGCAAAATTAACAAATCATGCATGAATGACACATCACTGTATATGTATTTTTATGAAAACTAGGGTGCTTTATTCTTTATAATTATTTCAATTTAAATAAATAAATAAATAATGTATTATTACTTATTATTATTTATATTATTTAATTATTAGAAATTTTGGGTTTGCTTGAATTTACCTTTTTTCCCTTCAAAACGTTTGAAAAGACATCACTGTCTTTAAATTTTAACATGAAACGCAATAACTCTAAATTGTTTGTGAAATACTGGATGGCATGGGCAGGTTTATTGTTTGCAGTGCAGTTGTAAGCACCATGGTTTGGTAGCCAATCAAATTTGTATCAGTAATGGATGCCAGTGGTTCTTCAGAAAAGCAGTTCAGTGGTAATGTGGATACAGTTATGCTTATCGACCTAACAAATAGTATTATCAGAGAAAAACAGACTGGAATTGCTCCCCTGTGTGAAGAGAATACATACACAAGAAAGACTAGCACAGTCTGAATTCTGCTCTCATGATAAGATGTTTTATCTTATTGATAATGTGAACATCATTATACTGTTGATGATATAGGCTACAGACTTTACACAGATACAGTCTATACACAGATTCAGTAGACAGATGTGAATATCAGGCTATAGGTGGCATTGTGTGACATTCATAGAAATTTTAATTTGCTTGGATTTACCCGTTTTGTTTTTTTCCAAAATGTTTGAAAAGACATTACTGTCTTTAAATATTTACATAAAAAATGCATTGACATTAAAAATAGAAAATTACAAATTGTCTGTGAATAAACTAAAACCATAAAAAAAATCCCTTTCATTACTTGAAATAAAATTAATGTTAAATGGGTCAAAGACGAAAAAGGGTTTAAGCATAAAAACAATAAGTGTAATACTGCTTAAAATTGTTGTTGTTTTTCTCAAAATATGTAAAAGTTTTCTGTTTAATTTAATTGCAATTTTGTTTTTCTGAGCAAAAAATAATTATCATACATTTTCCCATGATTTACAGAAGACACAGAATTGTCAGGCATATTTACAAAAAAAAAATCCATTTATCATAATATCCATATATTAAAAAGACTATTTACTTTTTTGTAATTTGACATTTTTAAAATTTGCCACTATCCTAGGTTTTGCCCATTTGTCAGTAAGACTTTTTTACTCTTTTAAAACACAATTAAATTTAATATGCTCTCTTATCATATATATCCTATGTACAAGTCAGAATAAGCATGTTGTTTGAATATTTACATAAATATTGTGTAACATTATTTCAACCAAATTTTGACATTTTATTCTCCAAAAACTTATTTGAAACCTTAAAAGTAGACACTTTACTTACATTAAACATAAAATCACTTTTGTAAATTTCTTTTGATGCAGACATCTTAACATCTTTGACCCATATATATATGGGTATATATAATGTTTTATTTCAGTTAGTTGCCAAGCCAACATTTCTCATTTGTTTAGTGTAACTTGTAGCAAAATAACTAAAACTACATAAAATAAATAAATAAACAAACAAACATTGCTAAAATAAATATATAGACATTTTAAACATCTAATAAAACTGACAAAAATACACACAATTACTAAAATTTGTAAGTGAAATGAAAAGTGAAAACAGAAAACATAAAAAACAAAATCTAATT
This sequence comes from Cyprinus carpio, assembly GCF_018340385.1. NCBI lineage: Eukaryota > Metazoa > Chordata > Actinopteri > Cypriniformes > Cyprinidae > Cyprinus > Cyprinus carpio. The sequence continues at coordinate 2,386,688 of NC_056577.1, forward strand.
CAAAATATTAACAATTACTATAATAGTATAGCAATGCTACTGTTGATATAATCCGGTTTGTTTCTAAGTGCTATTTATTTTAATTGTAGAGCATTCTAGCACTCAGACAACACCCTGGCTGAAACTTCACAATGTCTGTGTTGACACTTTTGCTCATGAAATATTTCTTTTGAGTCTTTCTGGCCGTCATTCTCAGTCTTGAAAAGTGCCCAAGCTAATTCTGTCCAGATGAAGGGCTGTCGCTGCACATCAGAGAGAGATCTCAGCAAAAACCTGAACCTTCAGTGGGGAACATGTGGCATTATAATGGAGGACTTGCACTGTCATACCAAAATAACATGTCCTGTAGCAAAAACCTTGAATCCATTTGTCCTTTTATGTGATTAAAATGTCCTAAAAGGGGACATTTCTCATATGCTCTTTTGAAATAAAATAATTTATCACTCACAATTCCCAGCCACAGATATACTTAATAACAAAACATCTTTTTTCGCCTGCTGTGTCCATCATTTTGCACTGTATCCAGATCTCTCCTGACATTCCAGCACTGATCTTATAGCCGTCTATTAATCTAGGGCATTACGGCCCTTCAGTCCCTCTGCAAACAGCCAAGCTGCCCATAGAGGCTCGTTCAGTCTCTCACCGGCCCAAATCTGATTATGCTGCTGTGAAGAGTCGTGGCCCGCGGCCAGAGCCAGCAGGTCCGGCGCAGAGCCGCTCCACTCCGCCATGGCCTCGCACCTTCTTCTTCTGTCTTAATTATGCCGAGTGTGTTGAGCAGGTGGGAGCAGATGTGCAGTACAAGGAGCCCTGCAGCAACATGATCCAGAGCTGTGAAATTTTATAGCGTTTAGATCAGGCAAATTGGTATCTCGTTAAATTAATAGAGCTGATAATAGTACATATGGAATTCCAGACAACATAGGATTAACAGCTTGTTCTGGATTTCCAAAATAGACTGACAATGTTAAGAGGGAAACTATGAAAATCTAGAATCTGGAAATCTAGTATTGCTTTGCTTGAATTAAAAGTAGGGTGCTTAATTCTTTAGAATTGTGTTGTTTATTCAATAAATAAATGCATGATTTATTAGAATTTTAGGTTAAATAATCCGTTTTTATTTGAAATTAGCTTAGAGTTGCATATTTGCCTATTATTTCATAATGTTGTTCAGTTTCTCTTTTAAGGAAATTAATGTTTGATGCATAATTTTCCAATAGACCTTTTTTTTTTTTTGCTTTTGTCCACACAATTGTTCAAAAGTTTTGCATCAGCAAGATTCTTTAAAGTTTTTAAAAGAAGTTTCTTATGCTCACCAAGACAAAGTAAAAATACTCTAATGTAACTTTTTTCCTGTGATTGCAATGCTGAATTTTCAGCATTTTTTTCCTTCCTCAGGATTCTTTGATGAATAGAAAGAAAGGACATCATTTATTTGAAATAAAAATGTCTTTACTGTCACTTTTGATCCATTTAATGCATCCTTTTTAATGTAAGTGAAAATATTCTGTGTATTCTCCCAATTATTATGAGGTTTGTTGCCATGTACAATACTTATGAAAGATGATTTTAAATGGAGTACAGCTCATGACGCCCCAGGACCTGTCAGCCTCCCAAAACTATTTCATGTCACCAGCCCAAACACACAGAGAGCAAATAAATATGAGATGTGAAGAATGGTATTTAAAAAGATGTGAGACACTGAGCCAAACTGAAACTGTGGAGTGAATCACAGATGGCACAGAATGAGGAATGATCCTTCTTCTGTTGGATTAATTACTGAGTCTGAACTCATGGATATTGTTTTCATGTGGCTCCTAACAGGAAGTGTCACATCCACATCTGTCAGAGTCTTTTAGTTCCTGAAAGGTGGCATTTTCTACATCTATGACACTGCTGAGTTGTTTGCTTGTTAACCTTTCTCACAGCTGACGGTTTGCAGCACAAAAGCTGTCCTTAAATCCTGCTGCAAAGTTTCTACTTATGAGTTTGGAATTCTTAATGTGATGCGCGTTTGTGTATGGAATAAAATGTACATGTTCTTTTTAATCACTTCTTGACTTACACATATACACTATCATTCAAAAGCTTGGGGTTAGTTTTTAATGTTTTTTAAAGAAGTCTATTATGCTCCTCGATGCACTTATTTGATCAAAAATACAGTAAAAAAATGTAATATTGAGAAATGTTATTACATTTTTTTACATTTTCTATTTGAGTATTAAAATGTAATTTATTCCTCTGATGCAAAGCTGAATTTTCAGCATCATTACTCCAGTCATCAGTGTCACATTCTAATATGCTGATTTGCTGCAGAGAAACATTTGTTGTTTTTTTTTGTTTTTACAGAAATCATTCTCCAGCTTATTTTTTTATGAGAATTTTTTTAGGTGTAATTTGATGAATAGAAAGTTAAAAAGATTTTTTTTTAAAAGAACAGCATTTTGAAACAGAAATATTTTCTGTTTCACTGTCACTTATGACAAATTTAATACATCCTAGCTGAATAAAAGTATTAATTTCTTTTTTTTTTTTATCTTACTGACCCAATTGTTTTAAATGGTAGTGTATATGTGTATTTTTTCATTAAATTTCTCCCAGTTTAATTTATACAAATAAACTACATTTATTTTATTTATGTATGTATGTATGTATTTTAATTTTTTTTTTTTTATGCTTTCATCAACTCTGTTTGAAAGGTCTGACACTGTTTGTCTAAACTGCTGCACAATAGGGGGAAAAGTAATTGTTTGAATTGTTTTAATAATTTTGCAATTTGTATTGCTTTTACTAATTATGACCAAACCAAATTCCATCATTTAGAATTCAGAAAATCTGGGCTCAAAGAAAATATGCTGCAAATTTTTGACTGCGTTCACATGTACTGATCTTGTAAATATGATTATCCCAACACACTCTGAGTGCAGCAGAATTCTAAAAAGAAGAATTAAAAAATATACTGGTATCTGATTGGTTAATCAGCACACAGGATTTGAACAGGATTTGTCATGCAATATATAATTCTAATGCACATATGCACATACCCAATGCATTATTTTCATGTGCTTTATTGCTCTTATAGATGGTATGTACTTGATGTTGTGAGAGGTTTGTGAGGCTCTGCTGATGGGTGATGCCATGGCTGATGATGTAAGCGCTCTTTATTTAGAGCCTTTATCTCAGAGCAGCCTGCAGTAACACAGGGAGGATTTCATTTCCCTCTGCGGACGGGACAGGACGAGACGGCATGGGAGGGGAGGGCATATCTCTTACAGTGTGGCCTGGGCGGCACAGGACAGATCTCTTTACTTAGTAGTTAATTGATCGAGGGGAGGAGGAGGATGTGGAGGAGCGGGTCGAGAGGTTGATGGTATATGTGTTCTGCCCCATAAGGAGCAGGTCAGCATACTCACTCCCCACTAACCCTGCTATTGATCATGTAATGGTACGGTCCACAACCCTTAACCTTCTAATCTCATCTGACTGTGCGGCTCATCGCTGTCAAATTTTGTCAATTCACCTACAGATGGAAAAAGGAATGTAAAACATAAAAATGCATTGCAAATGGCAGTGTGGCTGGAAAGTGGAGGATTTCTTTGCCTAGAGGTGAATGTACTTTCTGTTTCACTGTATGCTTTTGTAAAAGGTCATACAGGAGCTGTTTAATCACAAAGTACCTTCCAACTTTTTAATTTTTAGATCACAGTAATTTTAGATTTCCAAAAGCCAGAGTTATTATTATTCACTTAAACCATTATAAGCACTTTCATTAATTTAAATAAAATATACAAAACGTAAACATTCCTTATTTTTGTTTAATTTGAAGTACTAAAATAACTAAAACTTAATAAACTAAAACAAATTAAAAATAATTAGACATTATATATATATATATATATATATATATATATATATATATATATATATATATATATATATATATATATATATATATAATGTCTAATTATTTTTTATTTGTTTTATATATATATATATATATATATATATATATATATATATAAATATATATATACTGTGTGTGTGTATATATATATATATATATATATATATATATATATATATATAAACGACAAATACGACCAAATTACTAGTTGAAAAAAGAAAATATAAAAATAAAATCTAATTCAAAATATTAACAAAAACAATAATAGTATAATAATGATACTAAAATAACACTGCCTAAAGCAAACAAAAAGTGTTTGTATGTTTGTTTGTTTGTTTGTTTGTTTGTTTGTTTGTTTGTTTGTTTGTTTGTTTGTTTGTCCCCTGTTGTCTTTTCCCCTTCGTGTTCCCAATTTGGGGATCTAATGGACCACTTCAGTACCACTTTAAAGAGCAGTGTCCCAAAATAAATTAAAAAATAAACAAAAATTAAAAATTAAAATACATATAAGATTCAAAATCTTAACAAAAAGATTTATGAGATTTATAACAAAAATATATGTTAATATTTATGACCTTGGATTACTGCTCTTATAAAAAGTGCCTTCAAAATTGTTTTAACAAAAAACATTTTTTTAAAAAATATGGGAAGTATTTTCTCTCAATTTATTTTGCAAACGTTGCATGATTATATGGTTAGTTACTTTTACCAAAAAAAAAAAATTATGATAATTATAATTTTAAAAAATCCATGGTATTATCATTATGATGCTTTCCAAAGCATGCCAGATCGGTAATCCATGAGAGTATAAATCTCTTTTCTTGACGTGCTAGTATAAAATAACCTGTCTTTCCAGGACTTCTTCAGATCATCACCCAAACATTCAGAGGTGATGGACGTGATGTGACCAGGTGTGGACGGGAACTTCTTGTGTGTGAAATGAAACCTGGCTGGATTGGCCGCGGAGGCCGTTTGTGTGTGTGTGTGTGTGTGTGTGTGTGTGTGTGTGTGTGTGTGTGTGTGTGTGTGTGTGTGTGTGTGTGTGTGTGTGTGTGTGTGTGTGTGTGTGTGTGTGTGTGTGTCTACCTGTTTGTATTGAATAGTGCCCATTAATAATTTAGCTGCATGGCTGCTGGCTATTATTACAGAAAAATAGTGCAGTGCGTTTGGACACATGCCTCCTGCTTGTAAGTCAATAGAGAACAGTTCACCCTGTAGGACCAGGACAGAGCTCTCAAACCCATGACAAACCTCTCTGCTTTATGTCTTTGTCTACAGTTTCCATTACAGAGCCCTTTGCATAAGGTGTGAACAGTGCTTTAGGAATGAAGCTCATTATTATCACTGATATAATTAGCTCAGGGCCTCCGTTGAGGGTTGATCCAGTAAAATAGGCATGAGAAGCATCTCATGTTTCATATCTAATTCATCGAAGTGTAAAATGATTTTATTTGCATGAACATTTGTGAGAGTTACAGAAAGTTAAAATCCTGTTCTTTAAAAAATGTGACGGTTCATATTTTGGATTCAAATTTTTATTGCATGAAAAAACTTTCTATCTTCGAAAGTCATGAACAAAACCACGGTTTTCACAAAAATAATAATCAGCACAACTATTTTCAACATTGATAATAATCAGAAATGTTTCTTGAGAATCAGCATATTAGAATCATTTCTGAAGATCATGTGACACTGAAGACTGGAGTAATGATGCTGAAAATTCAGCTTTGATCACAGAAATAAACTACATTTAAAAATGAGCCCCTGCCCCTTTAACAGTAAAATGCCCTTTTGTTCTGATCTAGGTGCCCCCAGTCTGCAATTTTCTACTAAGGGGGACCTCAATACACCTCTGCCCCTCTGTAGGTATGTGCACGCCACTGCAGCCTTGGCAGAAGAGACTTCCTTTAAAAAAATCTTACCAGCCAAAACTTTTGTATGACCCAGACTACATTAAATACAGGTTACAGATTTGATACTCTTTGGTTGCCACAGAATCTGGGTCCTGAAGCAAAAGCAGCTGAGAACCAGAATCTAAAGCGATGACATTCATACATATTTAAGCATGGCTTAAGTGTCCAAATCCACTGTATGGGCATTTGTGCATGAGATGTGTCTCATCTGAAATCTTCAGATGGTGAAGTGTGTTTCCTTCCTCTGATATCTCCATTCCTCTGTTCCAACTGCTTTTTATTCTCTCTCTCTCTCTCTTCACAGAGGAGACTGTTGTTTCTTTTTTGTGTCTGTAGGGATGTGGTAGTGTTTGGTGGGCTGTAAGGTGAAGGGTTTAGATTGAGGGCAGATTTTGGCCAGTTCCGTGCGTGTTTGATACGGTCTGTTATCATACCGAGTTGAAATTGTTTGCCGAGTTAATAGCGGTTTGATGATGTCACTGTCAGTGACCTGGGGAAAAATTGACCCCCGTGCGGCAAGAATCGCTAAAATGCCACCCGTGCAATTACGAACTACAGGTCCCAGGTCCAGGGCATTTTGTTTTATGTCCTTCAGAGACACACACACACTCTCTTACGCATGGACAAAGACTCCATCCATCGCCGACTCTCTCCCACACACACACACATATGCATGCATGCTTCTACTAACACTTATTTGCAATCAGAAACACAGATAATGGCAATTAAGCCGTACATTTTGGATTTTATCGCTGACCTGCATTCGAGTGAGTGTGCGTGCAACAGAAATGGGGCAGTTACTATGACGATGAAATTTCAGGCGCATAATTTATTCATTTAGAGTAAGACAGCATTACATCACCCCGCACTCGCTATTTTCACGATTTATTGTCTCTTTTCCCTTTTTTCATGTCTGTTAATGTGGCTTTTGATAGGCCTGTTTGGAAACAGGAAGCTTTTTTGGTTAGTATGGGATAAATGTTGACAATCAGTGAGAGTTTTTATGACACCTGCCTGTAACAAATCTCATATGATCTGGAAACCACATAAATGCTTCTAACAACATTTCTAGGATGTTTGTGAGCACATCCCTCTTCAACATAACAGTCCAAATAGGCTTGTAGCATATCTATTTGTTTTATCTGTGTATTGTTGTTGTTTTTTCTATCCCTTTCTGTCCTTTAAAAAGAAAAGACGGAAGAAGGAGCGGAAAGAGAAAATCCTCAGGAGGCATCTATAATTCATGGCTTAGCTTAGTGGCTGGGAAAGAGCGCCATACTGCTGTTCTGAGCTTTATTTGCTGATACCCCCCTTTTCTCCACACACGTCCACTCACTGGCTTTGCACGGCCGTGGATTGAGTTTACACGCAGGCAAAAGTTAGGTCAGCATAGGTACAGGGTTCAGGTCTCGTGGCTCTGGCCTTCCTCAAACATTCGCATTTCTTTCAGTCTACCTATTTTTATTCATTTTCCTGTTTGAGTTTTATTTATTTTTAAGTCACTCTGTAAAACATAATCTATGTGACTTAATTATGCATGCAAAACTTTTATATGTGAGTCGAGACCCCAAAATGAGTCACAGATCTGTTGTTTTTTTCCAAATATTGTTGTAATTGCTTAAAAAAAAAAAAAAAAAAAATTTTATCCTGTTATTTTGGAGGGAAACCAACAGCACAAATGTCAACAAGTATTAGTAAGAGTTTGTTTGTTTCACATTAGAACATTCTGTTCTCTTTGATAAAATGATTGAAATTTGCATAATCATTAAAAATGTAAAAAAATAAAAATAAATAAATAAACATTCACATTTTACTTAATTTTGCATGCAAAACTGTGTCATGCAATGCAATTGGTGAGTCATGACCCCAAATGGGTTGCAGGTCTGTTCTGACTGGGTCACAGGAGGGAAGGACAGTGCTTAATGCAAATAATAAAATGCAACTAACCATTAAAGTTAAATAAATAGACTTATTGGTTTTTCAAACGGAGGAAAAATGCTTCCCACATTGTTTGTTTTTGATACAAACTGTATCTGAGGCCATCTTTATCCTGCATAATTAAATAGTCTCTTTTCCTATGCAGCCATGTGTCATGTTAATAATTTTGCATATTGTTGGGACTGTGCAGTCGATAGTAAATTTATTAGCTTACAATGCTTGATTTGAAGGAGATTTTTGGTTTACTTTTGTAAGATAAACAGCTGTGTCGGGTCACCAGTTGATGTGAAGTTCTGCTTTAGTGTTGAGTGCTGTTCGCTCTCTGTTTGGATTGCTGTCCTGCCGTCATGAATAATAGAGTTGAGGAGTCCCGTGCGTGCGCCATGGCATTGTTCACAGTTTGTGTCACACCAGCGCATGGCTAACTAGGCAAAACAAAAGCTTTTCAATATTTCAGTGTGTTCAGGACGCAAGCACAGGCCTGAGTGAGAAACACACTCACACACACACACACACACACACACACACACACACACACTGAGAGATGCAGAGCTTTGTCAAAAATGAATACACTCATATTTGCATATAATACAATGTAGTTGAATTTAGTTCTTATGTTGTTTAAATTACATTTTGAATTAATACAATTGTACTTAATTTGATTTGAATTACGAATGAAAAGTTTTTAGCAGTGTGCTTTCATTTTAAAATCATAGACTGATCATCAAATTAAAAACTATTATTAGAGACATCATAGTTATGTTCTTTTTTTAATATCATCAGGCATTAAGCAAAAATGCATACTAAATGTATCTAGATTTTTATTAGACATTTAACTATATGAGTCATTCCTACAATATAATACATAATTGCCTTAATATGTTGGACAAATAATTTAAGGAGGACATTTTTTATCACAATATCACGTTAAAAAAGTAAACATTATTTTATTACAATGTCACAATTAAGTGACTATATGAGTTTTATGAATTATTTGGTTTAAAGCAGATATTGTCATATTTGTACAATACAAAATAAACAATTTATTAAGAAACATTCTGGGTTTTTCAAAGAAAAGTTTCAAACAAAACGTGTTCATGGGAATATTATTTTAATTTTTTAATGAGTACTTTCTATCTTTCTAAAGTATTATAATAATAATAAAAACTTTAATGACATCATTTTGCAGGAACAGACATTATTTTGGAGGGAAACAACAGCTCGTCAGTATTAACAAAAGATTTGATTAATTTTGGTATTATCTGGTTTGTCATATGCTAGGACATTGCAGCCTGTTTGAGAAAATTATTGATCGTTTCAAAAAGACAATCAAAAAAAAAATCAAGATAAATTTTGAGTAATCATGTAAGCTGTCTCTTAGTGAGCAGTAACTTTAGCAAGTTATTTAGATCCTGCTCATTTTCTTGTCTTTGTTGAAGTAATTTTAACAACAATCAATAAATATTTCTTAAAGTCAATATATGTTCCAAAACATATCAATTTGTACCACATTATGTATTGCAGTATCATTAAAAAGGTATTGCATAACACATCAACATTTTCAGCAAAACTAAATGATAAAAGCTTAGATTAGAAATTAATAGAACAGAATACTGACACTATAAAAAGATAAAATTGGCTACAAAATAAATCCATTATTTGCTCAAACATTCTGACTTGTAGCTGGTAGTGACAGGATTGAAGGGGACTTTTGTTTTGATGTCAAAAACCAAGCTTTTCATGCCAGTATCAGCATAAAATGATGTTACTAGTTGTTTGAAAGCCTGATGCCTGTTTCATACTAAACTCTATGCTTTTTAATTCTGATTTACATCCCAGCCAGGCTCTTTAGTTTTACTGTCTTCAGGTTGGAGCTGTAGTGTTCTCTGACTCTGCATAGACCCACTGGCCATATATGATTTCAATACTCAGTCCGGTCAGAACTGAAAGATGTGTTCTGTGGTTTCTCTCAGCGCTGATTATGGCTCATGGTGGTATTGTTATGGAAATTGTGTTTGCATTATTGAGAGAAAAGACTGTCAGAGTACAACACAGCCAAAAACTGTGATTAAACATATAGATACATAGTATGAACACACACACATTCAAGAGATTTTAGGCATTTTATGTTGGTCAATAAAGCAGAAGTGTGTCAATCCGTGCAGAGAGACAGATTTAGATCTAACCACGGGCCCTTAATGGCCCTCACAGAACCCAGGGGCCTCCCACTCAGTTCCCAGCTAATTACTCAAAGTGCCTCAAAAAGATCTCATCCAATCTGAATTTAGAAATGGAATTATGTGTTATAAACTCTCAGAAAAAAAGGTATGAAACTGTCGCTCGGGCAGTTCCGTTACAGAAAGTACTAATATACACACTTTAGATTCTAATATGTAATTTTGAAGTACTAATATGTACCTTTAAGGTACTAATATCCCAGCGAACAGGGAACATTCTCAGAACTAACGTTCAGTCAAGGTTCTCTCAAAGTTGTGAACAAACTTTCCACCTGTAACTCTATTTGTTCAGAACATAAATTCAGAACATGCTTTCATTAGCTGGGATGTATAATTTAGGGGTAAATAAGGTACAAAGATGTACCTTTTAGATTTTGTACCAGCTGTTTTTTTTTTCCTTTACTGTGACAGCTTTGTACCTTTCTTTCTGGGAATGTAATATATTTATTATATTTATAACATATATTTTTCTGGTGTGCAGTTGTACGCTAAACAGTAAGCACTGTATCTATGACATGCAGAATATTGACTGTAATAAGGCATGTATTTGTTCTCATATGGAAGTTCAGGAGGGTCTGTTAGGCCTCAGGACAGTGTGTTGGTCAGAATGACATCACCCCCCCACCCCTGACCACATTAAATCAATGTATGGATCCTGCCACCTACTGCCAATACTGAAAATGACATCTAAAAGCTATTAAGTGAAAAGCAATGTGTGCTATTCATCAACATACTAGCACAGGCTTGAGAGATAATGAGCAAATTTACCTCAGGACGGGTGGCCTGTGAGAGAGGGATGTGTTTGTGTTTCGTAATTTTTAAAAGTTCAAAGGTGGTTAATATTTTATTGTAAAATTTAATCTTGATGGCTTATATCTAACATTTTAAATGCCAATTTTTTTGTTGCATATGATTTTCAAACCGCTGATTATTTTTAGGATATTTTATCATAGCTTATTTATTATAGGTTTTATAACACCTCATTAAATTAATTTGGATGTCTTCATGCAAAACAAATGTTAGATGTGCCATTGCAAGTTTTATTTTAAAATAGTTTATAAAATTGTTTGTTTTTCTGTATAACTAATAAGAATTATCACAAAAGAATTGGATGTTTAATGCTTAATATATTATTTTAATTATATATTATGCATATTGATATAAAATTATTATACTATGATTATGTAAATACAATGAATTAATATAAATCAAATAAATACATTAATATATAATATTGAACATATTGATTAAATATTAACCATACTATACACAGGATTTTGTTATGTTTTGATCAAAAATACAGTAAAAACAGTAATATTGTGAAATATTATTACAATTTAAAAGAACTGTTTTCTATTTGAATATATTTTAAAGTTTAATTCATTCCTGTAATGGCAAGGCTGTTTATCTTTAGGATTGTTTGATGAGCATAAAGTTCAAAAGAACAGCATTTATTTAAAAAATAAAAATAAACTTAAAATTCATCATTAATCATAAATATCTATTCTGTGACTTTTGATCAATTTAATGTCTCCTTAGTGAAGAATTTTTTTTTTTTTTATCTTACTTTTGAACAGTAGTGCAATTATCCATATTTATTCCATATTTTTAATGATACTGTTAGGTTTACTGCTCATATGCACTAATACAGAGAGACTGGCCTCTATTGGACTTCATCTGCTATTGCAGATACATTCATACAAGCAGTGGCTATGCTAGATATGATTCATATTTATCTCAATCAGACATTTCTAATCTGAAATAACAGTGGATTGTCCTCAATGTAAAGACACACACACTAGATCAGATGTGCAAAGATCATTAGCAGCTTTGGTGACATTATTGACACGTTTAAAATCGTACGGTTTCTCCATGTAAGATCCAGCATGGTTTAACCACTGGGTTAACAAGCTCTTTGATTCTTAAAATCTCAATATTGCTCATGGAAGCATAAAATGTATTTCTGATCAATGTATTTGATTCATCCAGTTTGACTGTGGCCTCGCTAACCAATCAGGATTGAGCTCAGTCGCTGGATGATAGTGAAGCATTGTTGTGTTTTTCTCTAAGCAGGAGTTAATAACTGCACAATACACACACATAAGTACAACTCCACATTACACACCAGGGAGCCTTTGCAGACACTTAAGTTACACTAAAGTCTCAAAATGACAGAAATGACTGTTATTCAGTGCTAAATGATCTCATATCAGTGTGTGTGTTTGTGTGTTGCGTGTTTTATTTGAAATTTAGCTGCGGGTAAATAAAGAGGAGAGCCCAGTGCTGCACTCATCCACAGGCGTTGATCTTTTACGGCTCTCAAATCGCCTGTTCACACACAGTTTGAGGATTCACATTTACAGCACACAATGACTGTTGGTTTAGCGCTCAGACTTGTTAGTAAGTGAAAGCATGAGCTGCTTTTATGCTTTTGCATCAGTGTATGTTTCTGGAGATTTTGGCAGGTTTGTTGGACATGTAGACGTCATTATATTTGACCCTGTACCACAAAACCAGTCTTAAGTGACAATTTTTTGAAATTGAGATTTATACATCATCTGAAAACTGAAAAAATAAGCTTTCTATTGATGTATAGTTTATTAGGATCAGACAATATTTGGTTGAGATACAACTATTTGAAAATTGGAATCTGAGGGTGTAAAAAATCTAAATACTGAGAAAATCGCCTTTAAAGTTGTCCAAATGAATTCTTAACAATGTATATTACCAATCAAAAATTAAGTTTTGATATATTTATGGTAGGAAATTTACAAATATCTTCATGGAACATGATCTTTATTTAATATCCTAATGATTTTTGGCATAAAAGCAAAATCAATCATTTTGACCCATACAATGTTTTTTTGGCTATTGCTACAAATACACCCCAGCGACTTAAGACTGGTTTTGTGGTCCAGGGTCACATATTGTACAGGCCCATCCCTGAGGAACATTGCATTGCTCGGATGTTGCTCTTTCATAGCTCAGGAGATTTCAGTTTTGTTGCATGTATCAACTTTGCTTCAAATGTTTTGTAAAATTCTGTTTGGAAAATAAAAAGTGTGACAATTGTTGACCGCTGTAAAATTAGTGAGGATGGCATAGCTGAGATTTGGTCAGGAAGAATTTGATGTGAAGTATTTGAGTTTATATTGAGATCTCTGACTTTTGATAGCAGCAAAAGCAGGTTAGGACATTGTTGAGATCTTATCTGAAACTCTTTTATCTGACAAACAGAAGACTTGAACAAAAGTTTAGGTTGGGGCTCCTTTTTATGTTTTTGCTTTCTTGCAGAAACAATTAAGATATCTTATTGATGATTTTTTTTTTTTTAAGGAATTCTGTTTTATTAAATTTAACTATCAATTTCATCTCAGATGTTTCTCCTGAAAAGCAAACATAAACAAAAGTTTCCTATTCCCCTCCATTAAATCTTATAATAAATACAGATAAATTATGATAAATTATGATAAAATATTTGTAATAAATTATAATAAAATAAATGTAAAAAATACTTTAATTTTTTTTATTTTATTATTTTATATTTAATGCTTTATTTCTTTAAAAAGAAAGAATAGATTGAGATTTCAAACATATATCATTTGTGATTTTTATTTCTGATAGGAAGAATAAACGTTGCCCTGTATATGTTCTTTGTCTCTGAATCTTGCTGTACTGAATCTCTTTTTGTGTGGTCTAATAGCCTAACAAAGGCTTTGACGCGTCTCATTCAGCTCCTTGGAAACTCTTTATTGCACAGGCTTCATTCAGGTCAGCTTGTTAAGTGTCTAATTACACAAGCAAACACAATAACGGCTGCCACAGGACACTTGTGAGGGAGGGACCCTCAAACTCCCATGATAGCTGTGACACACACACACACACACACACACACACACACACACACACACAGGACATCCACTGATCTACACTAACAGATCACAGCCAGTTCAACCTTAAAAATAATATTTATCCTGTTTACAAGATGAAAATAGGACTGGGAAATATACCTCGAATTTCTGATCTTGAAATATGTATTTTACGGAAGGAGGGAAAATTTTCAGAATAGCTAATATTTGCCAAAGAGCAAAATTGTTGCTTAGCAGATTCAAAATGTTTAATATTATAATCAAGGCATGGTTTTCCACTAAATATATATGAACTGGTACAGTAAATCACAACTGACTGATGGAATTGGACAATTTGAACTGATTCATGGAAATCAAACTTGCCACTTGTTTTGTTTGCTATTGAAGTTAACATGATTAACAGTTTGCAACCCATTTTTCTTCTATGATCTAAGAAACAGAATAATTAACAATACAAACCCGTAAGAAGACACTACATATTGTACATTGGGAATTGACTGGATGGTCGACTGCTGCAAGTTGCATTACATTTTAATAAAAGGTTACAAAGACAAAAAAAAATTTCCCTTTATCAAAAGAATCATGCACATTAAGAACATAAACATGCAATTAAAATAAAAAATAAATAAATAAGGGTCCATTTTAATTTCATGTTGCCTTTAAATAAGCACTGCTATTAAAACCTTGTCCTTCCTTGTGTTGTGAAATGAGGAAATTTAACAGCCAAATAAAAAGTGCATGAAAACTATCACTATAATTTTGTATCACCAGTGATATCATTGTGAATATTCATTATATCACCAGGCCCAAGATGAGAACATTTCAATATTATTAAAATATATGAGGATTTTTTTTTGTTATTGGAGGATATATAAAAATATGTGGGGAGACACCACAAACAGCCTACTGCCTCCAGACTATATCTGAATTAATCATATAACTGCATGAAAACCACTGCTTATTGACACTGAGAGAGAAAGAGAGAGAGCCTGTGGGAATGAAAGATATGTATGTGAGGAGGACAGGAGCGTCTGCAGATGGGAGAGGCTCTGGTCTGCCTGGCCGTGTTCCTCTGTTGACAAAGTTGGGTAATTAGGGGCAAGAGCCCATTAAAGGAGAATATTCAAAGGGTGATAAATGGCTTTAATAAAGGAGCAGTGTATCCCTTTAACAGAGACAAATCCTCCCCATCTTTCTGGTGCGCTGATAAAACATGCCACACAGACATCTCTTTCATCTCACCTGCTCTGGACCTAAAGCGCTTCCCATGTCCCTTCTTCTGTTGATTACGTGTGTTTCTGTTTGAGCCTGTATCATTTTTGAGCGTGAAGTGCTTTTCTCAGATATAAATCTTACAGAGTGCTCAGACACTAATTAGGTCTATAAAAGCTTCTGTTTGCTTGCTGGGTAGAAATCTGACAAGCCAAACGCTTTAAAGTTTTGTGAATCTTCTCTTCTAAATTGGGTGGAGAGGACACATGCAGGCCGAGAGGAAACAGCCCTTGTGTCGAGAGCAAAGAGCAGCACTTTTATGAGTCCGGCAGGGTGAATGGAGCTTTTCTCTGAGCATAATAGTACATCTCTTTTAGGGCCTGTCTGCATATGACCACAAAAGTCTGGACTCGCCCTCAGAGAGACAATGCTGAAGAAAAACAGAATGGCACACAAATGTAGCGGAGGAAGGAATAATGTGAATAGAAGTATAGGATACTGTAAGTTTGGTATTGCTATACCACTCCCACTAGAAATGCAGTATGCATACTGTGCATAGTGTGTAGCATTTGCTGCATGCAAGCTTTTTATATTTGCAGAAATAAGCAGTATCAAATAGAACATACTGAAAATGTAAGGTCAAGTAGTGTGCATTGCATTGTGGGATGCATTATTCTATTCAGTGTGCTTCCCAGTTGACTAACCCTGCACCAGAGGATATATGTGTACTTTACACTGATTGCATATTTTAGCACATATGACCAGCATCATATAAAAGCCCATTTCCACCACTTAAGAAGAAAAAAAAAATAATCATGCTTTGGTAAATCATAATTATGGCATAAAAAGTCATAATTATGAGATAAAACGTTCAAATTATGACGTTGGAATTATGAAATAAAAGGTTTAAATTTGGACAAAGTTACAATTCTGAGACAAAGAGTCATAATTATGAGATAAAAAGGCTGAAATTTTAACAATCATAACTCTGACACAAAAATGTGAAATTATGAGGAAAAAAACATTAAAATTATGACAAAAATCAAAACTATGAGATAAAAAGTTTGGAATTTTTACATAAAGTCATAATTCTGAGTCAAAAAGTTAAAAAGTACGATATTAAAACGATTAAAACTGCGACAAATTGAAGTTATGAGATAAAAAGTTTGGCATCTTGAAAAAGTCATAATTCTGAGAAAAGAAGTTAAAATTATGACAAGTCAAAATTCTGAGATAAAAATGTGAAATTAAAAGAAAGTCAAAATTATGAGATGCTATCTCATAATTATAGGAGACAAAAAACTACATTTTGACATACTGAGTCATGATTATGAGATAAAAAGTTGAAACTGCGACAAGTTGAAATTGAGATAAAGTCGAAATTTTGACATACTGTAGTCAACTCTGATAAAAAATTTATATTATGAGATAAAAGTCAAAATGATGAGATACTAAATCATAATTATTAGACAAAAGTCTAAACTATGATAGTCAATTGTGAAAAAAATTAATTATGAGAAGTCAAACTCATGAGATACTAAGTCATAAATATGAGATTGAAATTATAACATGAAAAGTCAAAATTAAGTCAGTTTTGATTTTTATATACAGCAGTATGACAATTTCAACTCATGTCATATTTTCGAGTTTTTATGTTCTAACCTTCTATGTTGTAATTTTGTGTAGTATGTAGTTGGCAGCACACGAGTATGTCAGAATTGTAATGAGACTGAGGAGCGGGGTGTGCAGAGGTGAGCTGTGGATCAGGCTGTTCTGTATTCAGTGTGTGAGGAGCAGGTGTCTGCGAGGTCTCCATCAAAGCAGCGGCCTCAAACACTCTTCCACACGGGGCTTTCTCTGCCATGTCATCCGGTGACAGCTCTCCCGTTCCTGCCCCCTCAGACCATCTCCAGGGCACGGAGGACCATGACACACCGCAGAGATCACATCACCTCCCTACAAACAGCCAGAGCCAATTAAAAACCTATGAAACTCTAATGAACCTCCACCTCTCTCTCTTTCTCTCTGTCTGTCTGTCTCTGTCTATCTTTCTCCTTTTCTTTCTATCCTCAGGTTCTTCTTAAAGAGAGTCAGACCCTTTTGTTCGGTGATGATTGGCAGGAATTGATCTTCTCAAGGTTCAACCCATCAACTGAATGACAGCTGCAGATAATAAATTATATGAATGGTAAGATAATATGGTCCCTTTTAATCAGATTACACATGGTTGCCAAGAATTTTACACTTTTATCATTTGTTAGACCTAAAATGTATTGTGAATCAGGGTTATTATATTTAAAGGTTATTATAACTATTATAACTAAAACTAAAACCATACTAAACATTTTCGTTACTTGAAATAAAATAAATGCTAGCCGAAATAAAATATTTAAAAAAACGTAAACTTATTTTATTTCAGCTAGTTGGCAATGCAACATTTCTTGTTTTCATTTAGTTTAATTAGACATACTAAAATAACTAAAACCAAAAATGAAAAAAATTAATAAAAAGAATAATAATATAAAAAGAATAATAACAATAAACTATATAGAAACATTTAATATTATTTAATATATTTCTATATCTAATATCTTCTATATCTTTAATATATATATATATATAAAATAACAATGACAAAAACACAAAAAATACTAAAATAAAATGAAAATCAAAAAATAAAATAAAATCAAAATATTAATAAAGACTATAATAGTGTCCAAATAATACTAAAATATTAGTTGTTAATGACATTTTACATAGGTCAATATTTACAATCAAGTCCATTTGTAGGAGATATTTTTTCACAAAGAATATTTTTTTGAAGTATTTTTCTAGAAATAAAATATAATTTGAACTTAAAATGCCACAGTTGTCTGTAATTCTAACCTACAGCTAAAGTAGATCTCCAGGCTAATAACTGGTAATTTTACACACAATTATCAGCTTATTTGAGTGTCATTTTGTTTTTTCCCCACCAACAGGCTACTGCAAAATTAATAATTCAGTTTAATAATCAAGTCCCATTAGTGGCAGTAATACTTTTCGGGCCTTTAAACAGTGCCCATCATGACCAAGACAAACTCTCATGTGACTCACTACAGTATGATGACTTATATAACCTTTATTAGTCAGGAATAGATTCAGATACCTTTCCGAAATGATGGCAGGCATGATAAGTGGCACAGTATTACCTGGGATACTTAATGTAGGATACTTAACTAAATGTCCCATGATTGCCTCCCAACTTTATAGCATGAAATGATCCTCTCAATAATGACAAGAGTAATGAAACGCATCATGTTTTGAAAGCTTGCTGGGAACGCCAGCCTCTGTTTTCTGCATGTTAGCGACCCCCTCTTCCAGCAAGAGACGTAATTAACCTTGCTTATAGAAAGGTTGCCTATTTGAATTACTGCATTTTTGTTATTTAGGAAGAAAATCATTTTCTCAGCTTCATATTGGAAGAAATATTGCCCGAGACATAATTTTTATTCGGAAGCAGCTCTGCGCGAGATATTATTTAAATTACCTCTCCTTGGGCTAAATTCTGCTGAAATATCTCTGGTTTGATTTATCATGCAGTCACAGTGAGAGAATGAAGCATATGAGGGTTTTATTATGAAGAGAAAAACGTCTGCGCTCCTGCATAAAATGAGTCTGACTGAATCCTGCAGTCATATTTGGACACTAGATGTGAATTATTACAGACACAAGCCTGTCCACCTGCCAATTAGAGCCGCTTCATAATTCAAGCTGATTTAAATATTGGGATTTGTCTCTCTTCTCAGCTCCTCATTGCTCTGTCAGGTATACATTTTTTTAGATAATACATTTTGTTGTTGTGTTTTTGGAGGAAACGTGCACTTATCTGTCTAAAGGCTTATACAAATATAAATTTGTATAAGCCCAAAAATAATTGTAGCACCTGATCAAAAGTGATTTATATATATATATATATATATTATATATATATATATATATATATATATATATATATATATATATATATATAAGCAATAATATTATGTAATAATAAAAATGTAATAATATTTCACAATATATTTTTGTTTTTACCGTATTTTTCCATCAAATAAATGCACACCTTAAGAGACTTAACTCAAAAACATTCAGAAACCTTACTGACCTCAAACGTTTGAACAGTAGTGTACTGCAAGTCTCCCTGTAAGTTTTCTTCCATGCATTTTAGTAATTTCTACTCTACTTCTGCTACATAAAACAGTCCAAGCTGCTTTCCTGTATCATCTTATTGTAAATCTAAGCCTTAGTTGTGTATGTCAGTGCGAAGAGAATTATTACTGTATTTTGCTAGATGATAAGCAATAAGCAAACATTTCATACTTTGTGAAAACTCCATTTCCCATTATTCAATTTTAATGCGAGGCCATAAAGCTGCAGAATCAGTTGTGACATGTTGCCCTTTAAGACTGTCATGTTATATTACCTTGCAGATCACATTTCATGAGTGTCTCATTAAAATAAACTCAGTGTGTTTAATGCGCACGTAACAGACAGATGTTGAGCTTTTAAAGGCTGACGCTCCTCGAGGACATATCAGGACATTTGTGTCTGGACTCTAATATTCAGGGTCCGAAATACAGACTGTGAGAAGTTTTCAAACACTCTTGAAACCTCTACACATGTGTTTGTTGGTCCCGTTTGCTTGCTTTAAATGGTAAAATAATATATATACTGTACAAAATGAAGACAAAAGATGTCGTTTAGTGTTTGTTAATAGTTAGTGGATCATAGTTAATGGCCGCAGGATACCTGTGTGAACTTAAGGAGAACTGACTAGAAATCACCATAAGTCAAGTCAGTTATTTATGTACATTATTTCAAAGCAGATTTGCAGAAAATAATCTTAATTCCACAGGTCATCTTTAAGCAGTTTAATTTGCAGATTCATAGAAAAGTATGGCTCATTATGCCCCTAACTAATGATATTTTAATTGGCAAAAACAATTTTTCAGTTTAAGTTACAATAAAATTGTAAAATTAAAATTAAAAAAATGTAAACTGTAAAAAGTTAAACAAAAATGATAAATGTTGCCTTCGCAACTACATGGAAGTACTAAAATTATTAAACAAAAATGTATTTAAAAAATGAAACTGAATAGAAATATGAAAAAGCACATATGTACAAATATGAAAAAAACACATAAAATTACTAAAACTAAAAAGTAAAAGTAATACCTGAGAATAACTACAATAAAAACTTAATATGAGCCACCACTGTCATTAAAAAAAAATAATTAATTAAAAAAATTAATAAATAAAATAAAATTTGTAAACTCTTTCTTGAGGCAAGTCCATTTTTATTTAAAAATAAATAAAAAAATGTAAGCTTTATATATATATATTTATATATATATATATATATATATATATATATATATATATATATATATATATATATATATAATTACTAAGTACAAGAAAAATTTAGTATGAGACACCAATGTCATCAAAAAAGAAATTCAACAAACAAATATATAAAATCACACACTTTTTTGGAAATTATTAATAATACATTAATAATAAACTCAAGTTTAATAGATTTTTTTTTTTTAAATACTAAAATGTAAACTAATAGTAAAATGAAAACTGAAATGTAAAACAATACAAGTTATTTTAAAATATGAATGAATACTGTAATAATATATATTATTACTAAAATAACATTGGAGCAAGTCAAAGGTGACTGTGGCAAGGAATGAAAAAAAATTGTTGAATAACAGTCTGATCAAAAACAATAGAGAGAAAAAGCGATAAAAGCTTAAAAAGCTTTTTTGTTCACTAGGTGTGACATTTTGTGATGTTTCTGATGCACTGAAATTCCAACACTTTTAGGAGTGACTTATAAATACCTATCAATACTTTTCAAGTTCCACCTGCCTCTCAGAAATCCTTTTACCTTCTAACACTCCTCCCAAAAAACACAGCAGAGACCCTCGGCACTGAATTATTGAGCGTGGGGACGAGGATCTGGCATCACTGCTGTCCACACAATGAATTACAATGTGAATCCTGCTCTAATTATGACTCTTTCAGACGGCTGACAGGGGAAAATTGAACCTGAATATTTCATAATCTGCATCTCCTCTTCAAATGAGAGATCATTTTGGAATCGCATGCTAATTTTTGTCACAGCCCAGAGTTCCCAGTGATTGGAAAAGTCTCTGAAGTTTTCATCTAATTATTTCGCTATAATATAAATTATATTGTATGTACATTTTATGGCATGTATGTAAATTTTATGGCATGTATATTAAACATATTAAAGTCAAGATAATTTTTCATTTAAAAAAATAATTTAGTTATTATTTAACTATAATTTGGTTATTATTATTATTTAGTTATTATTAACTATATTTTCAATATAGTTAAATACTATATTGTATTTATATATACAATGTGAAATAAATTTTATTACTTTTTCTATCTTTTTAACATTTATTTATTATTTTTGTATTTTTAAATTTAATTTATTCAAACTGCATAAACGTGTTCATTGAAAACATTTTCAGTTACCAAGTATAAACATGGTTTAAATATGGCTAGCTGTGGAACAAGCAATATTCAATAAGCTGAATATTGAAAGAAATTGGCTTCATTGATAATAAATATTAAAAAACCTGCTTATTTAAAACAAAATTACAGAAATCTTACTTGTTTCTTACTGGTTTCATTTATGACAGATCAATGCATCACAAAGTTTAATAGTTTGATAAGACTGTGTAATCACAATTTTAAATGGAAGTCAAATACATAAATCTTAAATTTAGGCCTAAATATTTTTTTAGGGTCCACTAAATTGTTATTGGTGTAACTTTTTGTATGCAATGAACTGATTTATTTGAATTGGGACCTAGAAATTGTTAAATATTCAAATGTTCTCTCAAACTGATCATCTGAAACATTGATTTAATAAGCACTTAGTAATACTTTCATCATCTACAGTCATATCTGTTTGTATGTTCACGATATGATTATCAATGTAATGTGCTTTGATTTTTCCTTGTACAATGTCAGTGTTGTTTTGTCAGACTAATAAAGTTATTTCCCATCTCTTAACTGTGAGTGCTTATCTCCCCGGTGTATTGTTGTGTTTGTGCTGAGAGCGAGAGGTTGCAGTGAAGGTCACTGTTAAAGCTCACGGGACACCACAAATAAACCAACTGGAGCAAGAACAACGTGCGTGTCTAAAGTTTACATGTTGTGGAATGTCAAAGTCATGAATTAATAAAGATCAGATAAAACCCTTTGTGGGTCCAGCATCTCGTGTGTGTGTGTGTGTGTGTGTGTGTGTGTGTGTGTGTGTGTGTGTGTGTATGTGTATGTGTGTGTGAGTCAGTCTTTTAACCCCAGTCAGAGATGTCAGAGATACTCAAGGTAAACGAGAAGTGAAGGAGAGCCGGAGAAAATGAAGTAAAGCTGTAGAAAAATAACAGCGAGGTCAGAAGGACATGAACAATCTTCTGTTGCAAGCGAAGATGTGTAGGTCTTAAGATGTAGTGCAAGCTGACTGACTGAAAAAGGCCTTCAGATTCCAGAAATCTTGTAAAAATATAGTTTAAAATGCATTAAAATAAGTTTTTGAAAAAGTTTATTTTAACAGATTTAAACCTTTAATACATGAGAGAAAACAACGGCCTTTTAGTCAAAAACAACTCTTTTCAGAGCACACCGTTTTGTAGCATTTTCCTTTAAATGTTAATGAGCTCTGCTGACCCCGCCCCTCTCTTCTGAGCCGCTCTCTGAGAGACTTTCGCTGAATTCATCATGAAACTTGCTAATTAGCACATTAAGAAAGGCGATTTGCAAAGATTCATTAAAAAACCTTATACTCACTACTTCTGCTGGTGAAGCTGGATCACGAACGATTCGTGTGAACATAGACAGATTTTTGTAGATCGGGGGTGCATTCTCTTCAGAAACAAACGTAATCCACTGTGTCTTCAGCGGCTCAGATGTCGGGAGTAAATGACGACTGCTAAGTTCATTATTACATCCAAAAACAAAACACCTCAATCGCTTAGGAGACATTCTTGTCTACATCTGCTCTGGCGGTGGAACAATGGCGGACTCACTGACAGTCACTCAGGGCGGGTCTAAGGTAAGACGCCAGTCCAGTCTGTGCTGAAACGCTACTGTCAATCAAACTATCATGGGAGGGGCCTGTCTGCGTGACGTCACAAAGAAAGGCATCTGAGATCGGCTCAATTTGAGAAAGGGGAAATGATTTAACAAGATTACAAAAAAAAACACTGGGTGGATTTTTACCATTATAGGGTGGTTGTGTACACACACTGCCAACACACATTTCAGTTCAAACAACTTGTAAAAGTGCATGTAGCAACTTTTTTTGGTTAAAAATGATCCAAAATCAGTTACTGAGCTTGTACATAACCAATTCAGTGTTCAAAACTATCTCCTTACCTTAGTTTGATTCACAACAGCAAGCTTTTCATAATGTTTTCTTATTTGAATGGTTTGGGTTGTTCGTCTTCGTGTCATTACGTAACATCAGTATATATAAAGAAGGAGTCCCGGCTAGTAGGCTCTATCGACTGTGTAGACTCTGCAGCTTGAATAATTAAACTTGTCATTTTAGAACGAGTTCTAAGAAACAATAAATTGATTTTTGAGATAAACTTTTTAACACGGATAAACCATAGCTTGAATACTTCAAGTAGCCAAAAGCCACTAATTGAAGATGCACTCTAATATGACCAAATAACTTCACTATGCAGTCCACAGCCCATCTAGCGCTCACTGGCGCTCCGCTGCAGTCCAGAAGCCTACGGTGAAAAATGTGGATGTTGAAGCAGAGCACACACTCATTCAGCATTCTCCCATCGACCTCTCCTCTCCTTCACCATGCAAATCAGACAGGAACAAATGTCCTGACTCAGTAGGGACCCTCGACCCGAAGTGTTTAACTCGGCAGCCTCCCATCTCACTCATTCCCGTCTCTTTGATGTTCTTTAAATGAGCTTTCCAACTCCACTTCAATTTTACAAGGCCATTATGGGGAGATATAATGTGAGGGTTAAATATATCGGGGCAGACATTATGTGAAAATAATTAGTGCTGATGAATAATGCACTAATTCAGCTGATGAGGGATGGTTAGCAGAGAAATGGAGAGTGGGGAAGGTGGCGGCTTGACAAATGAAATTAAAATATTTAAACACTGCTTTATGATATTACGGGAGCGATCTCATCATCATCATCATCATCGAATCCCTCTCACCTCCGGCACGGAGCACACGGCTATTACGGCTGACGCTTCTATTCGAGTGACATGCTCACGGTAATGTGATGTCCATAAGTCATGCGGCCCATCCGTCAAACTGAACACAGACGGCATCAGAGCAAGGACAAACGTGTGTGAAGACTCACAGTCACATGAACCAACACGGCACTTTTTGGATTTCTCTTAGAAGTCACCCTGCTGAGACCTGCAAAAGACCACCAAAGACTACACTCTTCAAAACACTCAGAAGAACCATTTTTGGTTCTCCAAAGAACCTTTCAGTGAAGTGTTCTTAGAGGAACTATTTATTCTTAGTTTCATCTAAAGAACATTTTGGCACTATAAAGAACCTCAATGGAAACATTCCATGGATGTTACAGGTTCTTCATGGAATTGTCAATGCCAATAAAGAGCCTCTATTTTAAGAGTGTAGTATAGACTGGCATGAACCCACACTCTTCAAGGGGTCATATGATGCAATTTAAATTTTTCCTTTCTCTTTGGAGTGTTACAAGCTCTTGGTGCATAAAGAAGAATGGCAAAAACTTTAGTCTTAAATCCCAAGAGATATTCTTTATAAAAGTTAAGATTCAACCACGCCCTCCTAAAACGGCTCGTTCTAACACACCCCCACATGTCTACGTCACAATATAGGAAGATCTCCATAACGCCACCCAAATGTTCACACAACGAAAGAAGGCGTAACTTTTATTACTTTTATTCGCTGTTGCCGCCGCCACCATGTTGTTGAGACACTGTGTAGGTTATGTTATGTGAATGCGAAACTACTTTGTTTGGCCTTCCAAAAGAGGACACAACTAGAAATCAGTGGTTAAGTTGTATTTACAACACTGTTCCAGAACAATTCAACCCAAATATTCAGATGTGTGCAGCACATTTTGCAGAGGACGGGGACTGTTTCCTGTGAGAGTAGCCTGCAATGCCGGTGTCTGTTTCTATAAAGTGGGGCAGTTCAAACTTTGCAAGGACAGTCTGGTGCTTCTGACTCACAGCCTGTAAGTATGTTTTCATATTTAAAGAATTTGCCACTGATGATTCAAACGCGAGTTTAGAGCAGTGTAGAGTAGCACTTGTTGTTTGTCGTTTCTCCAGACATAGTTTTAAGTTTACGCAGCGCGATACGCAACGCATAAAAAGACAGTATAATTCATTATAATCAGTAATTATGTCCCCACTGGACACAACAAATGGATCGTTTGTAATGGGTTTTATTGTTTTTGTCTTGTCGTGCCAGGACACATGGCATCACAGTATGGTAAGGGGCATAACATTTCCGTCACACGCTTAAGGTATTCAACCAATCACAACGCACTGGATAGCTGGCCAATCAGCGTACACCTCGCTTTTCAGAGCGATGAGCGTTGTAAAAATCAGTGTGTTTCAGAAAGGTGGGGCATAGAGGAGCAACAATAATGTACAGTATGTGGAAAATAATGTGTTTTTTGAACCTTAATCCGCATAAACACATTGCACTAAACCAAATACACAAAATAATGTGCTTTTTAGCAACGTCATATGACCCTTTTAAAAATAAAGGTCTCAAAATGTGTTTTTTTTCACAGCAATGCCATAGATGAACCCCTTTTGGTCAGTTTCTAAAATAACATTTTTTTTTTCTTGGTGTGAAAAACATTTAAATATTAATATTTTACATTTCCATTATAAACAACTTTTTGTGCAATGGCAAGTTTCCATGAATATTCCAAGAGGTTCTTCATGGAACCATCAACGCCAATAAAGAACCTTATTTTCCAGTGTATAGTGATTTTGCCATTTTATATCATCCCTTGGACAATACAGCTCAATTCCTAACCATTCAGAAGCAAAGTGTGTTATTGGCACCATTCACACAAAAAAAAAAAATAAATTCAGAAAGCTCTGAACACTCCCCTTACTGTTTTGGCTGAACCAATGTTGTAGTCTCATGCTGCCTTCAAGTGCATAAGGGAAATTCATACCCTGGAGTCAAGCGTTTATTATAACGACATTTTAAAATGACGAGAATTATTAATTTCTATCTCTTACTTACACATGATTCCATGAAGAATCAATAACATCCATGGAAACTTTCCATTCCACAAAAGGTTCTTTATTGGAAAAAAGTTCTTTAGATTTAGAAGAGGAAAAAGGAAGGAAAAAATGGTTCTTACATGTCATGAACGGATCACTGAAGCTTCTTTGGGGAACCCAGAATGGTTCTTCTATGGCATCACTGCAAAAAGCAGAAAAAAAAACTTTGGAAGCTGTATTTTTAAGAGCGTATTAAGACTGTTGTCTATAAACGGGCCAACATTTGATCAACGATGATTTCTCAAATGTGTGATTCAGAGAAATGAACGTATACATGTGTCTACACCTCTTCTAGAGGAAACCTATAAATCGCTAATGATCTTGAAATTGTGCGCAGCTTAATGGTTTCAGATTTCCGCCTAATTAATGTCATTAGCATTTAAATAAGCATCAGTCAACATTCAAATGGTTTACTTGAGAATGGTGAGCGGCAACAATTGCTTAGTTTTTTTTTTTTAAACACCTGCAGTACACTGACACTATTAAACATTGGTGCACAACTTATCCTGCAATGTTAGTCCTAAAGACACGAATGATCTCAAATTATGTGGTTTGTGGTGATCAAATGTAAGATGATTTCTCCAGTGAAAAAAAAAACCCTACATACTTTGTAGACATTGTAAGAGGAAACCCAATAACCAGAATATAACCGAAAGTAGACAAGAATACATGGCATAGCTTAAAGCAGGTTATATGACTATAAGTTATTATGATATATTTATATTTAGAAATAGGCCTATAGCACTATGCTTGATATGTATTTCTCCTCAGGGATAACTAAAGTATACCTGTCTACAGTGGATGGCGATAGAAGTGAACACATGACGTTAGAACTGTATCTCTTTAAATACTCATCCATCTCTGTATCGGGTATCAGAGCCCCTCGTTTGCTGCACGGGACCGGAGTTATTTATGACGGGGTGGAGAGGAGCGACACGACCCACCTCATTGCCCTCGTTACCATCACATTTTACACCCATCATCTGACAATGAAGTGGCTGCACAATAAATCCCTGCTTCACTGCCATTTCCCAGTAAATTGCCTCTACAGAATCAATATGGCGGCCGAGGCTGCCGCGTCCAGATAAATGACAGAGTATCGATAGACAGGAGAGTCAAACAGATGCATCTACAGGAGCAGAGTTAAGGGTACACACAGAGTCCAATGAACACAAAACTACTTTATATATATAAAGAAATAATAATAAAGGATAATGCAAAAGAGATTAGTTCCAGACATGTAGATTACTTTGACATTTTTTGCCTGCATGCCTTACAATCAATAATATAAGAAATTCATAGCGTTTATCATAGAAGACTCTTTTTCTGTATGAACCGGTTGGTTGTTAAATACCTTTAACATCCAGATCCTGAATGACATCATCCTCCTGGAAGTGACATCAGATTGGAGAAAAAAAACAACAACAGAACAATCATCAGTAAGTATTTGCAGTGAATATAAGGGATTGCCATGTTTTGTGCTGTCAGTTTATGTCACCCCATTCAGTTTGATCAAATATGACAAATCAACATAATATCAATACTTCAAAAGATGATAACAACTATGTATTATTAAATAATGTTAACTTAAAGTATACACTCTTGCTTATCATGCTTTTTTGTCTCGCCATTGTGTGGACAAATTAATATTAATACGATTATGTGAACGAGTTTGAACACAGCATATTTCTGAAAGCCTTTTATGAAAATACTTTCTTAATAACAAATACTCGTTTTTAAAATGTACAGAGCAGGCATGGCCCATAACAAATATTATTATGGTAAGTCATAGATATTCAAAAGTTCACCAGGACTCCTTTACTTCCTGAACGACTCGAACCGTATCAACTAACTAATCACTCTAACCGTATCAAACCAATTTCCATGGGGTTAGAATGAATGTGTAGTAATCAAGTGCCAATGTCTGCTACCAATATGGCTTCCGGCACCTCCAGATATATGAGCGTTGTGCTCTGATAATCTTAATATCTGGGAGATGTGGTTGGCCGTATATTAGAATGAACAATTGCGGTGTATATGAAGTCAGAAAGAATCATTACTGGCCTTGAGCTGACTTTACACTGGAGCTGATATTTCTGAGACGAGGACGGAGGCAGAGGGACGGGGGAAGCATTGTCTCAGCTGGCACTTTTTATTAAGCTCATATTTTGCCACTGTCATTGGCGCTGCATTTGACTTGTAAAACAGACCTAATTACAGGCCCCAAATATGTGATTCGCACATCAAACGCTAAGCTACAGTAACGGCCTCCTCTGTCCTGGCTCTCCTCTCGCTCCCGCGCCTCCTGCTGCTCTAAAGCCTCTGATTATGAGAGAAACATTAAATGGGAATTACTGCAAAACAATTTAGCCTTAATGTAGCAGTCATATCGGCACAGGGACAGGAAAAACGACTCAAATATAGTCGGATTAATAATACATGCTTTAATTAAACAGCTTGAAGGTGCATATAACAGGGACAGGAGACGCGGCAGATCTGAACAGATGCAAATATGCACCCATGAGCAGTCAAAGAAATCATGATAATGTACAAGAAGTAAGCCGAGTGATAAAGGTCATTCCATACATGATCTGAGAGACATAAAGCGTCTGAGATGCTGCATGGTGATTATATATCCAGGATAAGAAATTGCAATTACAAAACAATACTTTTACATTACATTACAATACTGAACTGCTCTTCATTTTTTCTATCATGCTCCATATATCAGAGTAAAGCAGAAAATCCATTAAAAATATAAATATGTGTTCTAAAATGTTTCCAAGTCAACAGAGCCCACCAAAGACTATATTATAAACTCTGATTCCTAAAAAAATAAATAATAAAAAGCTCTAGTTGGCTCAGGACTGTCTTTAATTGGCTAAGAGATATTTTTTCTGCCAAAAAAAAAAAAAAAAAAAACGGATACATGAGGTATCATTCATGTTCATAATACCAAAAATACACTGCAGAGTTAACATTTTGTTAGTGTTACAGGTTTGTTCATTTTGATAAAAGAGCAATAGAAAGATGAAAATAGAGGTGTGGTGTGTCTATCCATGTGCTCACAGGTCTGTACAGTGTTTATAAATGTTCAGAGACCCATAAGCACAAGCACACTCTCAAACACATTAGAGCACGTCTTCTGAAATCCTTCGTCTCTAATTACTGTGTAAGGTGTGATACTCCACACACCGGCCCTGTGCTTGTGTGCAGTTATTGCCAGGGATAATAAATTGTGTGCTACATTGATAAACTAATGCAATTACAGGCAGGGTCACAAAGTCAGCTAATTTACAGATAGCGGCGTTTGGGGTGGAGGGGATGTTGAATAGCCCCTGGGGTCCTGATGCAGTCTCTTTATTTCCACTCGGAGTTTAAAGCAGCAAAGTACAGCAGGATTGATCCTCTGAACTGAGTCGTACTGACCGTGTCTTATAACAACAGACAGTCAGAGATCTTTAACACAGGGCAATTATTTCTGCAGATAGCATCCAGATGAAAACAGGCTTAGTAATCAAAGCAAGTGACTGAAAACTTGCTGAAATAAACCGGGAGAGTTATTGCATTGTTTCATGTAAAGTTTCTTTTTTTTTTTTAGAAAAGATTGGTTTGTTCATATTCAATTTTTCTCTCATTTACACTCTTAAAAAAAAAATCAGTTTCCATTAGGAGGGTTTTAACAGTGATGACATAGAATAGGGTTCCTTTTTTTTCTTAACATGAAGAACATTTTAAATAATCCAAAGAACCTGTTTTCCATTTAAAGAACTATTTATATAACAGAAAGAGTCCATGGATGAATGAACCACTGATGCCAATAAAGAAACTTTGTTTTTAAGCATGTTAACTTAAGGAACCTAAATGACTAGAAATCATTCTAATCTGCCATCTTGGCTCCAGGATGTGTTTGTAAAGTAATGTGACCTTTGACCCATAATTAAATTGACATCTTTAACCTCCGTTACGGCCTGTCACATCACATCTGTGCAAATCAGAATGTCAATACATCACTGGGTTTACATTAACTGTAATGCTTAAGAGAAGTACACATATATAGATAATCAACAAAGTGTACTGTATATAGTCCATTAGTATATTACATTATATATATATATATATATATATATATATATATATATATATATATATATATAATATATATATATATTAGAAACTTTAACATCCGTGCTTTGCATTAAACAAAAGGTTCTCTATAGTGGAAAAAGTATCATTATTAAAATACTCTTCATACTAAGAAAAAAGTTATTTTTAAAAAATCTTTACTGAAAGGTTCTTTGGGGAACCAAAAATGTTTCTTCTGTGGCGTTAAACTAAGCTTCTTTTTTTTATATATATATATATATATTGTACATGTGATAATTAAACATCTTGATAATTCTATGAAAATAATATCAAGGGGATGGATAAAAGTAAAAGAAAGGATGGCATTTCAACTTCAAAGTTATAATTAAAAAAAGTTTAGTGCTATTTTATATTACACTGTAAAATAATGCAATAATAATAAATTGTATCATGGAGAATTATGCAATAAGCAAGAAAGTATGTAACTGACAAAACATTCTGGCTAAAACCATCATATTACACACTTGATCACAATAATGACATGGTGAATATATTTGCAGCACACTGCCATCCAGTGATCAGTCGCAGAACTAGAAAAAAACAACAATTAAAACAAACTGCAAAGACATTATATTGATTATAACAGTTCAAAATCTCCTGGATATCTTTATTAAGTCACACGCAAAACTACATCATGCACCAGCCCATACAAATAAATACAGAGAGGGATGTGTGTGTACAGGCAGCTCCTGCTCGTGTGTTTCTCACAGACTTCACTGGAGTATTTTTAACACGAGTGATGGCTGGATCTGCCCGCGGTCTCACGTCCTGTGGCACCGAGACTCATGCACCCCTGACACCAGTATCCAGGATGATCCATTGCCCCTGGCAACACAGGGCCTATTCCCAGAAGCCCCTCTGATTTATGGAGCTAATTTTGCCGTGTTGCTGGGGAATCTGGGATTTGTGGTTCAGCTGAGGGCAGTTGTCTGCATGACAAGGCCACTGTAAAGTTCAAACAGCCAAAGCTTCTGTCAGCACCTTCACCGACGCCGCAGAGTGAGACAGATGGAGCGACTCTTGACAGCTCACCCAGAGAGAGAGAGAAAAAAACAACTAGTAATCGGTCATTACAAGCGCTGTAGTGTACTGAAATCCCTCATCCTTCCATTCTTCAGTAAAACTGCAATTAATTCATCTACTTAATTTAACTGCAGTTCTCAACGAGCGGCCTCAGCAAACATTTAGAGGCAAGTATACAAGTGTCAGAGGAACATCATGAGCAAAGATAGGAGGGCCTTTGAATATGGTCTTGGACATAAGTGGGCCTTGAAGTAAAAAACTGACTTCCAATTACATGCATGCAAGCGTGGGAGAGCGGAAACACAAGCTCATGCTCATACCACAAGTTTCTGCGGCACACAAAAGTTGGAGTTCAGTGACCTGCAAATTTATATGACAAGATGACACCAGCAGCATCTAATAGTCACAGGTTTAACTTTTGGTAATTTTGAAAATCACAACCTTTAAAGCTGCAAGTTTGCAGTGCTGCAGAAATATTTCAGATTTTGAATGCAATCACTGAATTTGAAAGGAAATCATTTGTGATTTATTACACCGTCCTGCATCATATTTGCTGAATAAAATCCAGTACTTGTTTCTTATCGATTCCATCTTGCTGATTCCAAAAATAGTGCATGTTTTGCTCTAGCATGTCAGACTTTCTCACAAAATATGATGCATTTTGTAACATTTTTGCTTTTGGCAATCATTTGTGAGGTCAAAGGTCTTGTATTATTCCAGAATCATCAGGAAAAGTGGCACAAAAGATTCATATCGTTCTCTGAGCCAGATTACAACTACTTGTTCAGTTCTCAGCCCATTTCCACATGCATGAATTATTTTATAAAAAATAATAATTTTCAGAATTCTTCTGCTTTCTTGTAAGCAGTGAGATGTGCTCAGTCTATATTGACCACCACACAGTGGTAAGAAACCCAGGTCAAAGCTCCTCAGTCTTCCTCTTTCTCAGATATCCAAATATGAAAATGTGACCCAGCCAAAGATTCCTCCCCAGGCCTGTATTATGATGTAGAGTTAGAGATTTAGTCTCAAACTGAGCTCTGCACGTCTGGCCGAGGGGGTTTTGTTTTTAAAGGATGTCGAGATAAACACTAAATTAATCATGTTTTGGCTGAACTTGCCGGGGACTGAAATTTGCTTATAGAGGCCTGTGATCACATAAAATATTAAAGACTTTTTCTCAGCACTAGCAGGAGGCTACGAGAACCGCTGGTCACCCGTCGCAGACGAGCATTTGGAGATCCTTTTAATGAAACAAATAAAAAAATTTCCATTTGATCAGAACTGAATGTGGATTACACCTAAATAAATACTGGCAGGATGAATTATGATTTTGCATACATTAATGGCCTTAATAAGCCGATAAAAGCTTCACACCTTATTTTCAAGTCAAACATCATTCACTTCACTGGTTAAGAAATAAACCCATTTATCTTACTGACACAAATTCCAGATTAAAGAGTCTTTACAAATGACTGGGCCACTGTAAATGCGTTAGCTCAGGTTCTCCGACACGCTCTAAACTAGTCAGCCCACTTTTTCTGCGCTAAACGCATTACACGGTTTATCCCGCCGGAAATGCATTGGCCTCATGGACTGGCAGCTCACGATGAGTCCGAGATTAACAAATACATCACTTCATTACGGAGTAGTCGGGCTGCAGGGGTCCCTCAGATTAAATAGCCCTATTTAAGAACCGCGATTTACATCCTTCACACACCGCGACAATCTCCACAGTAACGACACACTAACTGACCCAACAAAGCTTATTAAAATGTTATATTACACCGGGAGAGAGGTCAAAGGTCAGATTTTAACTAGGGGAGGAATGGGACACACTCACTTTAGGCCTGTCCGATGGTGAGAGATCAGGTCCCAGCGAGCAGCAGAGGGGGTATTGGGAGAGGAGTGCAGCATGACGCCGTGAAGGAGGGGGCGAGCGTCCACTTAAGGGCCCCCTTGCTGGGCCGGGCGAGGTTTAGTTGGTGGGGGTACAGCCGAGCTTCATGGCACACTCCAAGAGCAAATCGAATTCTTCACAATTAGCTGAGCTTCCACGACAGGCACCAAGGTGAGAGAGCCACATCACGACTGCTACAGCTCTGATTGGGTAATCCGTCCTCCACTATGCAAATCTGATGCTCAGAGGTTGCAGGGGGGCTGGATGCAAGTCTTCAGGATGGTGCGATGGCGTCAAGGGTCAACAAATATTGTAAAAACAGGTTTTAGTGTCCTGCGGGAAAAGAAAAGTTGACAATGAAAAGGTCCGAACAACAACAACAACAACAAGAGTAATGTTAATTACTGTTTATGTTGCAATAAACTCTACAACATTTGAGTTTATTTTGTATTTTATATTTCTATCTTCCTAATTTTTTCTTGCTTATATTGTATAGCTTTTACTTGCCTTATTTTAAAATTGTTTATCTCATTGTTCTATTTATTTATTTCTATCTATTAGTTTTTCTGTCTTTGTCAAGCACCAATTTAGCAAGACAAATTGCTCGTACATGTATACATACAGTACTTGGCAATAAACGTTATTCTGATTCTGAAAAAAGGCCATCAAGAATGTGAACGAAGACCATACCGATTTGTAACGGGTCATGTTTGATGATCCGATGTAGTTCAAGCTTCATCCGTAATCATTTTATTGCTACTAAATCATCAACACATGACCTAATGGACAGAAATGAACAAGTTACAGTTAGTCAACTGAAAAGAAAAACGGATGTAAAATAACAAAGAACACTTTGTTTACCTCATTTTATGCTGTTTGTGCTCCATACTTACTTGCTGGTACTGTGGTGCGTGAAGAATTTAGGAAATTTGCTCTTTTTGTGAGGATTGGGGGGGTGGGGGTTGAAATGGTCTTTATTCAGCTGTTCAGATTTTCTCTTTTTTTTTGTTCTCAATGCTGCTTTTGCAGCAGAGCTCACAATATTTTTTTCTTTTCTTTTTTTTTTTTTTTTTTTGCAGCTGATATTTTTTCTAGACCATTTCAATTCTTTATTTTCTTTTACATTTCAAAATTAAACCCAGGAGATGAATCCAGAAGCAAAGAATTCATACAAACCATTAAAATTGATACATAAAATATGTACACAAAGAGCTACATCCTCATCAGGCTGATTATACTAAGGAAAGCATACAACTTATTCGTAACAATGCTCTGCTGTTGTCTTCGAAATTGAAACATTTCCCATATTTGTCTCAAACTGTAACATTTTCAGAACTGTTGAAAAGAAATTTGGGTCAACATACTGACCATAAAAAAAGAAAAAAAAAAGAAACTGCAGCCGCCAAAAGTTAAGTCCATGTTTTGACACGATACAAAACAAAACGATGTTATTCTACATCTCAATAATTGAAATTCACAGCCTTTTGAGTAATGTTTTCTATTTGCTGCTCAGGTTTGATAAGTAAAATAAAAAAAAGCCAATGAAATGTAAATCAATATTTTTTAAAAACAACCATTTCAAAAACACAGAACTCAAGATCCGATGCGCTCGAGTGGTGCAGGGCAGCAGGACTGGACACACAACTTCATCTTCATCTGCGCCATGAGCGGGACTCATTATCTTCTTCCTCTTCATCATCGTCCTGCAGCAGGGAATCATCCACGAGGAAATCCTCTGGAAACTGCAGCCAATCAGAACCAAACGAATGCACAGTTATACCACGGTACATCCACTCAGCTACACGTGAGCATCACTAGTTTCTGTTACTTACACACAAGAACCAGGAAGAAACAGCGTAATATAGAGTGGGGCGTGTCCTACATTACTTAAGGTATGTTCTAAGGTACAATGCAAAGTTCTATACAGTTGCTAGGCAACATCACATCATTCCATAATAGGAAATTTAATTCTACTGTAGTGCTGTGACAGGTGTGCATCAGTTGGTTATTATGTAAGTTTGTGGCTCATTCAAATAGAATTAAGAGTAAGACCTGTGATAATGCAAAATGACATTAATTTTTTGATTTTAACTGAAGTGGTACATTAAGCTACTCCAGTCTTCAGTGTCACATGATCCTTCAGAAATCATTCTAATATGCTGATATGAAGCTCAAGAAATATATCTCATAGTTGAAAATATATATCTTAAAAAAAAGGATTATTTGATGAATAGAACGTTCAAAACAGCATTTATTTGAACTAAAAATCTTTTGAAACAAATGCCTTTACTGTCCTTTTTGATCAATTTAAGGCTTCCTTGCTGAATAAAAATGTTAACTTTAAAAAATATATTAAAAATCTTTCAGTTTCTTTTATTCATTTTCAGCAAAAACAAATATATTCTACTATGTACGGTTAAAATTACTTGTATAAGTACAAACAGCTTTGAAAGCAGACCAAACACACTTAAAGTGAACAGTGATGAAGGATGTACCTCCTCATCCTCAGGTTCAACCTCATCCGGGTTTGTTGTGTTGAGGGAAGCCGTGGGCTTGTGCCAGGCCAAGCGCAGCTCCTGATTATTTAACCGAACGCCGTGGACGGCCGCCTGAGAAACAGAGCTGAAGTTTAGACTCTGCATGAAGTATGCTTCTACTGATGTTTATGGGAATATATGTCAAGACCTGCTCAGCCTCTGCACGGGTTTTGTATGTAATGATGGCACTAAGACTAGAATCCTCCATCTGGCAATCTTCAATCTCCCCGTATTGCTGGAGGTTAGTGAGAAAAGCGGTTAGGACTCAAAGACATAAAGAGAGTGATGTAACGTGCCCTTTAAAGTCACTCACTGCGAAGTGTGGCAGCAGGTCGACTCGATCCGCCTCAGTGAAACCGCTGATCTCTAAAGCTCTGGGTCGATGATCCACCACAGCGTGAGTTGGGACTCCTCTCCCGCGTCCTCGAATCCCTCGGCCTCGGCTCCTCAGGGCCCCCCGACCCCTGCCGTGGGCCCCCCTCCCACGTCCTGGGGTCAGAAGCCCCCTTTTGGCAGCCTGAATGAAAGGAATGATCTTATATAAGCTGATGAAGCTTAAGTAGCACTGTAGTGCCACTCAGTGGAAAGACTGAGAATTTTGTGTTTATAAACCATTCATGCATATGTAAATTATATATATAAATAAATAAGTAAATAAATAATTATATATATATATATATATATATATATATATATATATATATATATATACACACAGTACAGACCAAAAGTTTGGAAACATTACTATTTTTAATGTTTTTTTTTAAAGAAGTCTCTTCTGCTCATCAAGGCTGCATTTATTTGACCAAAAATACAGAAAAAACATTAATACTGTAAAATATTATTACAACTTAAAATAATAGTTTTCTATTTGAATATACTTTAAAAAAAAAAAATTATTCCTGTGTTGCAAAGCTGAATTTTCAGCATCATTACTCCAGCCTTCAGTGTCACATGTAACATCCAGTCTATCACATGATCATTTAGAAATCATTCTAATATTCTGATTTATTATGAGTGTTGGAAACAGTTCTGCTGTCTAATATATTTGATGAATAAAAGGTTAAAAAGAACTGCATTTTTTCAAAATAAAAAAAAAATTCTAATAATATATATTCTAATAATATATTTTCTTTACTATCACTTTTTATCAATTTAACACATCCTTGCTGAATAAAAGTATTAATTTTTTTTTTTTTAAAACAGAAAAAAAAAAAAATTACTGACCCCAAATTACTGACCAGTAGTGTATATTGTTATTACTAAATATTTATATTTTAAAAACATAGCTTCTTTTTTTTTTTTTTTTTTTTTTTTTTACTTTTTATTCATCAAAGTATCCTAAAAAAGTATCACATGTTCTGAAAAAAATATTAAGCAGCAGAACTGTTTCCAACTTTGATAATGAATCATCATATTAGAATGATTTCTAAAGCATCATGTGATAATGATCCTAAAAATTCAGCTTTGCATCACAGAAATAAATGATAATTTAAAGTATAATAAATTTAAAAACAATTATTTTCAATTTTAATAATATATCACAATATTACATTTTTTTCTGTATTTTTGACCAAATAAATGCAGGCTTGATGAGCAGAAGAAACTTCTTTCAAAAACATTAAAAATAGTAATGTTTCCAAACTTTTGGTCTGTACTGTATATATATGTGTATGTCAATTTCTAGCTATAAGAAATAAAGAGACAAAAGCTCTGTTTTTGTAGTTGTAGTTTGTGAAATACCTCTAACTGCAGCCGAGTGTATTTGATCTTGAGCTCAGCAGTGTCCTCTCCTGCTTGCATTTTCTTATAAAGGTCCAACTCTGTGTCCAGGAGCTCCTTTTGAGCCTAAAAACAGAGATGCATCAGAATATACAGTATGCAGAAAAATCCATTCGTTGATTATGGTGCTTTGGGACTGTGTGCACCTGAGCTTTGCTCTTGAGTGTGGTCCTGAGGGCATTAGCACTGGACAGTCCTTTCATCTCCTCCTGTAGCTTGGTGATGCTGTTGGTGAGGGTGGTGAGGGTCAGCATGATCTGAGCTTTATCCTCCGCCTTCATGGACTTGTTCTTCTCCAGCTTAGATATCAGCAGCTGAAGACATGCAGAAGTCTCAGTCATCTCATAAACTAAAAGTTACGTACAACACTTCCATCCCTAGTTAGCAAGCTCTGTCAACAACAAAAAGCTATTTTTCTAGACTTTCTGTAGATTTTTTTTATGAACCTCATGCATGTATGTTCTATTTAAATATATTTTAAAATGTAATTTATAAATATGGTGGAAAAGCTGAACTGTCACACAATCTTTTCTTATCCTAATTTGGTGCTCAAGAAACTTTTTTTTATATATTATCAATGCTGCTTAATATTTCTGTGGAAACTTGATATATTTTTTCAGGATTCTTTGATGAAGAGAAAGTTCAAAAGAACAACATTTATTTGCAAAAGAAATCTTTTGTAAAATTATAAATCAATTTAATGTGTCCTTGCTTAATAAATGTAGCAATTAACAAAAAAAACACACTGTTGAATAGTAGTGAACTTTTTAACTGTAACTCATTAAATGGATACTCCACCCCAAAATGAAAATTTAGTCATTATTCACTTTCCCCCATGTCGTTCCAAACCTGTAAAAGCTTCATTCGTCTTTGGAACACAATTTAAG
The DNA here is from genome assembly GCF_018340385.1 of Cyprinus carpio. Lineage (NCBI taxonomy): Eukaryota > Metazoa > Chordata > Actinopteri > Cypriniformes > Cyprinidae > Cyprinus > Cyprinus carpio. The sequence goes on from NC_056577.1 coordinate 2,425,406, forward strand.
ATATTTTGGATGAAAACCGGGAGGCTTGAGACTGTCCCATAGACTGACAAATAAATAACAGTGTCAAGGTCCAGGAAAGCCATGTTATGAAGTGACGAGAATAATTTTTGTACACGAAGAAAACAAAAATAACGACTTTATTCAACAATTCCTCTCCTCTGTGTCTTTCCAAATCAGCGTAGCGCCATTTTGGAGATTCTGATCAGTACGCAGGCGGCGTATGCTCTTCAGCGTAAGCCGCTTGCATACTGCTCAGATTTGTCAAAATGGCGCTAGGCTGATATGGAGAGAAGTATTCTGGTCAAAAAGTATTGTTGTCGCTTCATAACGTTACGGTTGAATCACTGATGACAGATGGAGTATTCTGATGATGCTTTTCATACTTTCCTGGACCTTGACACTGTTATTTACTTGTCAGTCTATGGGACTGTCTCAAGCCTCCCGGTTTTCATCCAAAATATCTTAAATTGTGTTCCGAAGATGAACGAAGCTTTTATGGGTTTGGAACGACATGGGGGTAAGTGAATAATGACTAAATTTTCATTTTGGGGTGGAGTAAGCCTTTAAAATACAGCTGTTCAGCAGACAGTGACACCTAGCAAACAACAAGCATTTTTCTAATTAACATAAGGCATGAACAACAAGACACAAGGACAACAATTAATAGCGCACCTTCTGAGTCTGAATGTGCTTCTCCAAAATCTCCTGCTTCTTTTTCCTAACATCCTGCTGAAGCTTCAGCGCCTCCTGGTGGAGAATGACAACCACATTCACACTAGTTCAACACTGCTAGCACAAGCATAAAATGTGTGACTTGCAGGTTGCCTTTTCCAGCATATTAACACAAACCTGTTTCCTTTTCAGGGCATCTTCTGCAATGAGAGTTGTCCCAAATGGTGCTCCCTTCTGGCCAGCTTTCAGTGCAGCTGGGTTATAAACAGTCTTAGTCAGGCCAGTAGATGTGGAAAAAACCTGTAAAGAAATGAAAGACTTTACCAAGTGATTTGACATTATGTATAAACTTAGAAGTGTCTCAAAAGAAGCCAGTGGTTCTACACAAATGTGTAATAGGCCCTAAAAGTGGAGGCGGGAGGTTTATAAGCTGCAACATGGACTAGACTTTCTGATAGCAGTACAAAGCCTGGCTGTGCAAACCTATGAAAACCAACCTTTCCTCCAAAGCCAGCTGGTTTAGAGAAGCCCAGACGCTCCTTCACTGAAACCTTGGTTGTATTCTGTAGAGAAGAGAAACGCAGAGACATGCTGAGATCTGCCATGACAGACAAAGCACAAATACAAATACACACTTTCAGGAACAGTTTGAGTCACACATTCACCTGTGGAGCACCGCCGGGGTCGTGTGAGGGTTCAGGGTGGGCTGTGGGCAGGGGTCCGAGCCGGTCTTTCACTGACTGTTTCAGTGTGGTCACCGCAGACTCCTGGGCTGTCTGTATGCTCTAAAAACAACAAACACGGATCCTACAGTCAGATTTCACAGCTGGAACCATCTGATATATGAAAGTGTTTGTGCATTGATCATGATGTTTGCCTAACACACTCAGCAGTCCGAACACGCCAAATATTCTTTTATGCCAAAAATCATTAGGATATTAAGTAAAGATAATGTTCCATGAAGATATTTTTTAAATTTCCTACTGTAAATATATCAAAACTTAATTTTTGATTGGTAATATGCATTGCTAAGGACTTCATTTGGACAACTTTAAAGGTGATTTTCTCAGTATTTAGATTTTTTTTGCACCCTCAGATTCCAGATTTTCAAATACTGTAGTTATATCTCGGCCAAATATGGTCCTCATATCCTAACAAACAATAGATGTATAGATCATAATTTCGAAAAATTGACACTTACGACTGGTTTTGTGGTCCTGGGTCACATATACTAAACTGTGATAAACATTGTGATAAATATGTTAGCTACTATCTCGAAACTAAAGTGATAATATAAACATTTTGATAAGTTTATAAAAATGTAACTTGCCATATGTAAATTAAATTGACAACCATAAAAATTTAGATTTTTTAAATAGTGCTAAATATAAACATTCTGATAATTTTATAAAAATTGTGATGCGTGTTATTTACTCTTTATATTACATTAATTTTGATAAATATATAAAAATGTGATGTTATTTACTCCTAAAATAATGAAAAATCTAAACAGTGACAATTTTGTATAAAATAAAAATGGTGTCTTATTTACAGTCTTTAAGTTAAACTGTGATAAATGTGTTAGTTTCTCTCTTTAAATAAATCTATATTTAACATATACAATTAAATATATATTTAATCGCAATTAAATAAAATATACATTTTTAGAGGCATCGGTCACTAATAAAATACTGCTCGACCACTAACAGTTCTGCCTGTTTGTTCTAAATCACAGCATGTTTACTGGAGGATCTGATACCGGATGTGGCGTGGTGTATGTCTGCTCCACCGCGTCCTCTCTGTGCCAGTGTACTCTGATGAAGCGGTTGTTGAGCACTGCCTCTGTGCTCTGCATGGCCCGTTTGGCTTCTTCAGGAGAGGCAAACTGGATCAGCGCCCCATCTGGGTTATTATTATATGCCACCTGAGACAGAGGAAGTGTGCTTCTGAGATCTTTATGATCATGAACATCAACACATCACAGGCTTCTCTGAGTTACAGTACCTGGAGGTTGACGATGGTGCCAAACTTGCTGAAGTGCTCGTTTAGTTTGCTGATGTTGTTGAGTTCAGGAGGAATCTGACGGATGGCCAGTTTGGTGTTTGCTGAAGAGTAGGGCACATTCCTGTGAAAGCCGTGGTGGTTGGGTTTGTTGAAGTTTGGTCTGTGGAGCGAAAAAAAAACATGCACATTGAGGTCAAATGTAAGTAATGAATCCGACTGAAAGATAAAACAAATAGATACTTTATTTGTGTGCACTCAAGCAACTGAAGAGAGAACATTTTAATAAACCTCTTTAGAAAGACTACATTCATATTCAACTATATGCACCGTATATGTATCTATTTTACCTTAGAAAATAATTGTGACTTGCCCCTTTTCTTACTTCATGGCTTAATATCAGAGGAGATATATATATATATATATATATATATATATATATATTTATAACTTTTTTTTTTTTTTTTATCAAATATTTGAATGACTGTCTTACTTGTCAAACCAGGGTTTCTTTGCAGGAATAGCTCCGTCGTGCAGTCCTGCTCCTCTCTTCCTGGAGTCAGACTCTAAAACTATCCGAGCGCTGTTAGTGTTTGACATTTTCTCTGAAAGAATTAAACACAAAAAAAAGAGGCAGGTAAAAGATGAGAACATCTGTTAGGCTTTATTTAAATTCCACCAAAAAAAAGAAGCAAATTCATGAAGAGCTGGTTTAGCTCACGGTTACCTCGAGGCGGCAGATCCACTTCTCCCATGGTCAGACCAATCAGATTGGGCCGCTGAGCGTTGACTCTGTGTCTGTACATGGGTCGTGAGGTCATGCTGGGGGCTTCAGGATTATACACTTCTGGCTCAAATGAATCTATATATTATAAAAACAATAACAGTTGTAATTCCATAATTATAAAATAATAATTAATAGCATTTTCAAATGGTTTGTACACTACCATTCAAAAAATTTGGGGTCGGAATGATTTTTTGTTTTAAAGAAATAAATGTATACTTTTATTCAGTAAGGACGCTATAAATTGTTTAAGAGTAACAATCACACAAGATCAACATTCTGAATAATCTTAAATGTGGAGTCAGTATTTATAAAGAAATTATTCAGCAGGGGCACATTAAACTGATCAAAAGTGACAGTAAAGACTTTTATAATGTTACAAAATATCTCTATTTCAAATAAATGCAGTTCTTTTGAACTTTCTGGTCATTAAAGATTCTTTAAAATAACGATCATGGTTTCAACAAAAATATGAAGCAGCACAACCGTCTTCAACATTGATAATAATCAGAAATGTTTCTTAAGCAGCAAAACAACATATTAGAATGATTTCTGAAGGATCATGTGACACTGAAGATGCTGAAAATTTCCCTTTGTCATCACAGGAGTAAATTACATTTCAAAATATATTCAAATAGAAAAGTTAATTTTAAATTGTAATAATAAATTGTAATAATACAAGAGACTTCTTTTAAAAAAAATGTTGCAGTTATATAATAAGTGAGATGATACAGTCATCCAGTCATTATTGCAAAATAAACCCCTTGTGGGTGATACAAGTCCTAATCACCAGAACTGATTATTGCGATTATAATCAATGATTGTACATTATTCTGACATATTCCACATTTTTTTAATGCTTTCTTTTACACCCTTCAATTGTAAATTATTTCATAATAGAATTTCTTCCACCAAATCTAGTCATCATTTACATAAATCCTCATATGCGTCAGTTAATATATGTCCAGGTTCAAGATATGACAGTCCAGGTGAGATGAGTCATGATTGTATGACTGTATTAGACATGACTCATTCATAAGCACTGACCTGACGTGAACAGGGGTGGTGGAGGCTGGCTGAGCGGAGGCCGGACACCTGACGTCACTATAGTGGGCACAGAGCTGGTGATGGAGTTGGGTGGGGCGTCCATACCAGAGGGCTGAAGAGCAGGAAGAGGAGGCGGAGGACCTGAAAGACAAAAGAACAGAACATTTATAAAAAAAAACAATCAACATTAAAAATTTAAATGAAATGTCTTTCCTGGGAAAAATGCTTTTTCATGCCTGCTACAGGTGGCAGGCTGGGTGGCATGGTGCCCGGTGGGGGCACAGGTGGTCTGAGGTTCACTGGTGGAGTCAGGAGTGAGTGAGGGGGCGGCAGGCCCGGAGGAGGTGGGCCGTCCACTCCAGGAAGAGGCGGTGGCTGGAAAGGAAGCATGCTGGGAAGATTAACGTCCTCCACCACCACTGGATCACTTCCGTGATCGAAAGGGCACATGTCTCCTCGCATACAGAAGCCCTTCTCTGTTAATAAAACCAAATCAGCACGTTACCGACATAAAGAGGGTTAGTCTGTAATGAACAGTTTCACTGATTAGAGAGTAAAAAATCCTGTACCATCATAGTTACGACAGCGTTTCCTCGGAGGGCCGCCTCTGCCGAAGGGCGTGTGGTCCTGTGGGAATTCTGACCAGCTCTCAGTGGTGTTGTTCCCATGGTGGGTGGGGGCGATGACAGTGATGGTGCTACTGAGGGTGGGCACAGGGAACAGAGCAGAGGAGCTCCCGGGTGTGAGAGGCGTAGCGGTGTACCCATCGGTGGTCACCGCCTCCTGACGTTCTGGACGACTGTGCTCGTACTTTGGCTTTCCAGAATCCCGCTCTAGAAGGGCAAGAAAGGCATTCAACAGGAGCATGACAAAGTGAGCACAATTTAAAGTTGTGAAAATGTGCCTTTTTTTTAAGTAAGCAAGTTTCTAAGTATACTACAGCTAAAAAGGGGTCAATTTTTAACAAACTTAATACTTTTATTTAGCAAGGATGCATTAAACTGATCAAAAGTGACAGTTAATACTTTTATAATGTTACAGAAGATTTCTATTTCAAATAAATGCCATTCTTTTGAACTTTCTATTCATTAAAGAAAATTGGAAATAACAGTCCTATCACAGTTTCCACAAAATACTAAACCATTTACAACTTTGATAATAATAAGAAATGTTTCGAATGATCTCAGAAGGATCATGTGACACGGAAGACGCTGAAAATTCAGCTCTGGCATCATAGGAATAATTTACATTTAAAATTTATAAAATAAAGTAAATGTAAAAAATACTGAATAAAAGAGCATTTATTTTAGTTTGTGACAACATTTTATAGTATTTTTGATCAAATAACTGCAGCCTTGTTGATTATGAGAGACTTCTTTCAAAAACATTTTAAAAATCTTACCACCTTTTGAAACTTTTTTACTTAAATATGTAAGAAGTAAAACTTCTGGTTTTGGTTCAAGTATTTTTAGGGCGTACAAATTACAAAATATAAGCACTTACATAAACCTGTTTTAAAATAGTTTTAGACAAGGAATAGCATAAAGTATTTCATGAGAACTACACGCATAAAACTTCAAATGTGGGAATACTGCACATCACTAAAGTAAGGTGAGGCCTCACCTCTGCTTCTGCTCCTGCAGCGACTCTGTGAGTGAGATCGTGATCGGGTGCGGTCCCGCTCTCGGTCTCTGTCTCGCTCACGAGTGCGGTCCTTACTCCAGCTGCGACTACGACTGCGACTGTAACTGCGGCTGCGTTCTCTCCGCCGGTTATAACGTTCCCTGTACGAGTCCCTTCTGGGAGGGTTTCGGTCATACTCTCGCTTCCTGGAGCGGTCCTCTTTCTTGCGGTCATCTACTCTCCTGTGATTTCATTCAAACAGTAGAGAAAATATGAGGATAGCTAACAAGGTGGCTTAAGAGGTGTGTGCATTTTGAGAAAGTAAAAAAAAAAAAAATGAAGACAATCTTTTCTTCTATTTAAAGTTAATCTGACCTGCTGTCTCGGCTGTATCTGGAGCTAGACGGAGGACTGTGGTTTATTCTCCTGGAGAATTTCTTTTCTCGGTCCTCATCTCGGCTGGGCTGCTTAAGCAAAATCAATACCATCAAACACAAAAGAACATTGGAAAATGGAAAATGTCACAAGGTACACTTCCGTTTAAAAGTTTGGGGTCTCTAGGACTTTAAAAATGTTTTCTTCTACTCATCAAGATGGCATTTATTTGATCAAAAAAAGCTAAAATTTTAATATTGCGAGTTAAAACTTTTTTATTTGAATATATTTTAAAATGTAATTTATTCTTGTGATACTAAACTGAATTTTGAAGCTGAATCAGCATCATTACTCCAGTCTTCAGTGTCACATGATCCTTCAGAAATCACTCCAATATGCTCAAAAAACATATTTTTGATTATTATCAATATTGAAAACAGTTGTGCTGCTTAATATTGTGCTTCTCTGATGAACAGAAAGTTCAAAAGAACAGAATTTATTTCAAAGATATATCTTTTCTAGCACTTTTGATCAATTTAATATGCACTTGCTGAATAACAGCATTCACTTCTTTATTAACACTGACCCCAAATTTTAAACGGTGATCTTGTGTGACTGTTTTGTTGTACCTCGTCTCTCTTGGATTCATCTTTCTCTGTGCGCTGCTGAGTTTCAGTTCTTGCGGAAGTGGGCTGCTCCGGTTGAGGTAGGTAACTCTTTGCGTTCACAGCTTCAAAAAGTTTGTCCACAAATGTCTGCGTCTCTGAAAGCAAAAGCAAATTTGTGTTAACAGCTTCAGAAACTTAGTTCTGACACTGTCTGTCTCGGAAGTGACGTGGAATTGAAGCAGCCGTTATGCAAAGGGGTCTTCACCTGCTTTGAGCAACAACAACAAAAAACAGTATTAAACTGCATACATTCCAATCATTAATAGAGTTGAATTATACCTTTCTGAAGGAATACATCCAACTGGTCAATGCATAATGCTTTCAGCTCCTTCTCAGATTTATCTTTCTTCACCAATGCAACCACATATTTTGCAAGAGCAGAAGGGTCAGCATCACATCTGCTGGACAGACATATACACTTCAGTTACATTGAACCAAATAATCTTTAGCCACACACAATGATGATGCAGCTCTGTTCTTGATGCTCAACTTACAGCAAAATGAGTACATCTGTATAATAGATACAACTGCTGATATCTCGTGATTACTAGAATAACCAAGTACAAGCATTATAGTTAATGCAATTGCAAACCAATGCATTAGTCAATAATAAACTCATATATAACTAAAGCCACTGCCATTCAGGAGGATTTTAATCATTTTGATGCAGCATGACTTCACTTACATGGGTTCAAGAGTCTTCGAGAGCCATGTCTTCAAGGCTTCGAGGTTTTCAATGATCATTTTTCAGAGGAGGGCTGTGTCTCCTACAGTTATGTCCCTGTGAGAGACCAACAGCAGTGAGTTTACAGTCTGCTCAGGACGGAGTGTGTTTGTACTGTCAGGCCTCGATCATTCACTCACCGCCCTCATAAACTCCGACTGCACTAGCACATGTGATTGCACACCAGCCAGGGAAGAAGCAGGAAGCTTAGACGCGGTCTTCAGTTTAGTACTTATCGGGGTTGGTTTCTGTGCGGATGTGAACGAACTGTCCGCCACACTTTCAGCTCTTTCTTACTTTCCAGCAATGGCGACTGTTTACTCTCGCGGGCAAATCTCGCGAGAGCCCGCCGCGTGGAGACGGCATCAGCACACATTTTACAAAAATGTACTTTTGTGTTAATTATTTGATATAAATTATATATTGCGAGAAATTGCATTCACAAAAAAACTGAGCACTACTATCACCTTCTCCTTATAATCTCTATAATAATGTAATCAGTTATTTTATTTTTCACTCGTTTGTAATATATTATATATATATATATATTTATATATATATATTTTATATATATAGGTTTTTTTTTATATATATATATATATATATATATATATATAAAAAATAGAAATGAAACTTCAAATCATGGATTTGCATATCAGACATGGTTCTGTTTCACACGAAAATATATTTAAAAAATTAAAAATCGAATGATGCACACAGAAGCATACACTGTGACTCCCAAATAAAATGATATATGTAAAATATTTTTATGCTATCATGTTAAACAATAAATAATTATTCCGTTGAAAAACACAAACAAACAACTTAAACTGGGACTTTTCAACAGGGCTTTAATGATAAATCTTCACGTATAACAAAGCAGTTTCTCTGTACAGATCAAGCAGACATTTAAAACAATCTCTTACAAGTTGTCGTACCTGGAAAGTGCAAAAAAATACAATTCATTAACAGAAATAAAATTCATGCTGTACATTTCATACTGGATTCATAAATAAGCACAGATATACACACACATCCATTAGTGATGCCTAAAATAAAAGCAGCTCAGTAAGTCACAGGTCTGATGTTTATCCGGTTCCCGTCGAAACCGTGGCTGTCCACAGGGGTCACAAAAAGTCATGCTACAGAGTTCAGATCATGGAGTCTAATCTGCATGACGAGAGAATAAAAAAGGCACTCCATTCATTAAAAACACATATACATACAAATAGATATGTGAATAAAAACAGCCACCTCGGGGATCTCCTGTTTTAAAAGGATTTTAATAGAGATTATATAGAGTGTATGATTTATGAAGGGAATAAAAGAGAATAAATCAAAGAATTAATTGAGATCTCTTGATATAGCGTATTTCCAAAGCAACCAGCAGATGCAGGGCACACTTTGTGATAGGAAATGCAACATAAGTTACATAACTCAGACTTCAAATCAAAACTTCAGCACCACTGCAAACTAAAGCACACATATGGAAGAACATACAACAGACAAAACACCCTGATAAACACATCTGCATTTTGGTATTAGTATCTTCATTAGCATCTTCATATTACCGATCACTTAAGTTAACTGTCCTTTAGTAAAGGAATGAATGTTGTCACTCAGAAAGACATTAGTCACCATGATCGCTTCCACCAAAGCGCAGGTTATTATCACTGTGCAAGTGTAGTAATTTGATATTAACAAATGCAAAAGGCTTCTGAAGCAGTTTGAAGGAGATCCTTCACAGCTGTGACTATAATAAAGGACTTGGACCTATGGTTACTATTGTACATTCTTGTAAGGGAAACACATATATCTCAAGCCTACGGTGAAGAAATCAAAAACTACATATTGAGGAGATTTCAATCAGTAACTGTGAGAATTCTCTAGAAGGCCTGGAAGTTTACCTGCATAGTAAACGAAGACTGCATGGCTTAGGAAGAGGGTAAACAGCGTCTCACCTGACTATCGCATTATGCTGCATTGGTTCTAGCTGTTCTATGTAGTGCTCAGTTTGGATACTAGGAAGACTGCGGAGCAGCGATTAGCCTGTGGAATGCTTCACGAAGCGTCATCAGAGGGACAAAACTGTATTGCTTACTGTCGTGTCTCACAAAGCCCTTCGAAACGTGTCCTCCTTCGTATCTGTAGTGTTTCATCAAACAAAACAAACTTCAGACGCAACAAATCTTGCATTCTTCATTGAAAGAACTACCTCACAATTCAAGTAATCAATGACAATATTCAACAGTTATGCACAATAAAAATCAGTGTTTTGTCAGTTTTGCTATAAAATGTGTTGGTCTATTGGAACAGAATACGAAATCCGTATTGTGAATTATACTGGTGTGAACCGTCATCCACTTTTCGAGGTCTGCGCAAGACTGTGCAAATAAATAATGCCTGTGTCCACTAATAAAACATCCAAAAGATCACCTGTGAAAGTCATTTAATATGACAAGGCCACTAAGAAACAAATGAATAACTGGACAAGTACTACAAAAACACAAAAATCCTGACGTGACAAAAACACGCTGTAATGATGCTGATGATGATGATGATGATTAACTAAAGGTGTGTGGCATATGTGGTGGAAAAACGACAGAGAGGGGGGTTTTCACAGAACTCAGACACATATAGTTAGATGGTGCCTGCACCAGTTCAACTACACGTCTACAACACGAGGGAACACGCATCCTTTTGACTCAACACACACACACACAAATTTGCATACAGGTGCTTAAAAAAGTCCTTCATATTGTTTCAGCAAGAGGAGAGAGCCATCCTCCAAACTGAAACAATGGTTTTGGGTGACTGACGGGGCAATGGGCCAATCAGGCAGGAGGGGGGCGGGGTCAGGGCTGCTCTTGGGTGTGATACTCTGTTTCTCCAGACGAGATCTGAGTGAGACGTTTACTGGAGCCCCAGAGTTTCCTTGTAATCTGGCCAGAACGCATCTGAGGAACGGAGAGGAGAGGAGAGGGAAGTGAAGGATAAAAGTAAAGAGGAAGTGAACAGTGGGGAAAAAAGGTGATTGATGAGCCAATGTAAAATCATCTGTGTTGGATTCATTTCAAGGTTAGTGCAAAATCAAAATGTACATTTTAAGTGAGGTTCAAAAAAAGATGATGAGATAAGGAAATGATAACACTGTCCTGCATCATGTTTGCTGAATGAAATCCAACACTTGTTTCTTACCAGTCTTGGGCTGAAATAGTGCCTGTTCTGTTCTATCACACTTTCTCACATATGATGCGATTTTTGCAGCATCTTTGCTTTTTACAACCATTTGTAAGGTGAAGAAGTGTTGTATTAACACTTAAAGGTGCTGTATGTAAGTTTTTGACTCTACTAACGCATAAAAATATCATAATATGTTTGCAGATATTTAAGAAACATGCTAAGTTAACATACTTGTTTATTTGAAAAACAATGCTACAGTCAGTTATTCTCCTTTGAAAATGTGCGTTCCGGGCCGGAATGTCAGTCTCTGTTTTGGTTTGTAAAAACCCGCCCACTGCCAGTTTACCCAATTGTATTTTACCATCCCAGGCACCCCAATCTGGCAACCTGTGTGCGTCAAGTCTGAGGAGGAGGGGTGGGGTGAAAAAACCCTCTCCAATATTTTGAATTCGGACTGTAATACCTAGTTAAACCACTTGGTGTGAATCCTACATACAGCACCTTTAAAACCAGCACAGACATAATTAATATCTTACTCGAGCCATCTAACAACTATTTGTTCAATTTCCGCATGCATGAATTATTCTGAAGACATTATTTTGATTAGGTTAAAATTATGGCCATTACAAAATCTGTGGGTGTTTTACTACATCTAAACAGTGACAGAAAATGACAGATTTTGTAAAAAAAAGCTTATTATGTAACGTTCTTTGACATTAAATGAGTATTTGAAAAAAAAATTCACTCCTTTCCAGACTGTAAGTTAAAAAATACATTTTGAGTACTACTTCTGTCATTAAACCTGAAGTCTTTGACACTTGACTGTGTTAAGCGTTATTTCGGTTAATTAGTTAATTAAAGCTGATCATTTTCAAAAAATACTTATTCTTATTTTGTGAAAAATAAAACTGTACATGATGGAAAATTGTTAATGATATTTTTGAACTCAGCATAAACAAATTTTTTTTTCAAGATGCAGGGCTGTGTAATTTTACGTACTGACTATGTGTGCATACAAACTCTTAAAATCTGAACTGACATCTTAGAACAGAAACATGCTCTACACAAGTATGCAAAACACAGATTCCTCACGAATGCATTGTAAGCGTGTGGTCCCATTCAAATTGAAACTGGCCAAATGAATCAGTGTTTTCCATTTTTCTGTCTGAGGCAGAGACTACTTACACCTTAACTAATCTCAGAACTCAAGGCGGCGATAGAGTTTATATCAAATGCTGTGCGATAATTTAAGGAAGTAGCTATATGTCAAGTGTGCATAATGTTGACTTGCTCAGAAAGAGAAAAGTGATGGCAGAAGAAATGTCATTATAGCGCTCCTTTGGCAGTGTGGTTAATGAAAATGTACAGTACGTTCTCTGAGTAAAACTATCATAATGTGCCGGTATTGAAAATAAACATGAAATATTATTATAATGTTAATACTAATAATAATCCAGCATCAGTTACTTCCCATTTCGGAAAACACTGATGTGTGAAATTGAGCTTGCGTAGCTAGAAGCATGTGTACTTGTGCGGAGTATGTTTCAGGCTGTATTTTCCATATCAATTCAACTAAAGTAGAAACCCAAATGATGCTATTCATATTTAAGAGAAAATCCTTGAGAACGCTTTGCATTGTTTGGAATATTCAAAAATAGCTTCAGTGTTTGGCATGAATACCTGTGCATTCAGTCATATTGAAAACATTTTTTTTTTCTTGTAAACAAAAAAAAAAAACAAAAAAAAAGAAAGAAAGAAAAACCCTCCTCTAATGATTTCACAGTTTTACAATTATACTAGAATGACTGTGACACTACAAGTTATTTATTCTTACTATTGTTATATCATATTATTACTAGCAGTGTTAGCAGAATTGTGACGGGGTGGTTTGGTTAGGTTATGAAAACCAATATCAAACTTATTAAAAACTATAACACTTCAAACAATCACCACTGATTACACAAATGCTCAAGATAAAAGTCCTTGGCAACAGTTTCAAAGCATTGTTATGTTATTACGATGTTCATGTGTGTATTGTTTGTTTATGGAACTGATTGATAGTTTGAGAACAAACCTCTGAAAAATGTTCTTTGAAGTTATCTAAATCTGACCATACAACTTCTTCAAAAAAAATAATGATTAATAAGTAAATAAATGATCTTTTTTAAATCGATTCTTTTAGAGGAAGAGTTATGGTTTTAGGTTCAGGTTAAACTGTAGTCTCCTCTTAGATAGCTAGGTAAACGTGAGAACTTTATGCATCTGAGCTTGACGTCTGCTAAGCGTGTATATATTTCTCTCAGATGATGTCGGGGCTGAACGTGTTCTGGTCTCTGAGATGCAGCAGGCGTGCGGGCGATCGCACACGCAGCGTGTTCATGAGAGGTGAGCCCTCCATCCTCTGGGTGATGTAGTTCCTGAAGGAGTTTTTTACCTCCGCAGGTTTCCCCACGCCCACCACGATCAGCTTGCCGTCATCGAGTCCCACCAGCACGTGAGATTGCTCCTTGGTCACAGACACACAGCGGATGGGCACCCGCATCGCCGTCGGCGACACACACAGAGCCAGGCTGCCACGGTAACCAAGAGAGGACGTGTTAGGATCAAGTTCAAGGAACAGACCTTCAGACTTACAATCTGACAACAACATCATAAAATGCAATGATAAAAATCCTTAAGTGTCCTTAAAGGGATAGTTCACTCAAAAAAGAAAACTCTGTCATCATTCACTCACCCTTAAATAAAAAAAAAACCTGTATGGCTTTCTCTTTTTTTGTTTTTGAACACAAAATTAGATATTTTGAAGAATGTTTCAGGTCCCCATTGACGTCTATTATATATTTTCCATATCCGTACAGATTTTGAACAATTTGAGTGTGAGTAAATGATGAGAGAATTTTCATCTTTGGATGAACTATTCCTTTAATAGAGTGCAACAGTCGAGTTCCGGAAGTAAAAAATTCCATAAATTTTCTCATTAGGGTAAAACTGACTTGTCACAACATGACAAACCTACTATGAGCTGTTAATCGATGGTATATGATTTTGTTACTTCTGCAACTTATTTAATGGTGGTTAACAGCAGAATTCCTGGTGAGATTTTTATTCTGCCAAGAAGTCACAGAACCATGACAAGCAAATAACGTCAAAAATCTTTAGTGCCCAACCGCTCCAATGAAGCACTGAGAATGGTGAGTCCGTCTTACTTAAATATTTGTATGCATGTGCATATTTTGCAATAAACATAAAATATATTATTTCTATGTACATAATCAACATCAGAGAATTGTGATAAGATAATCATGCCAAAAGAACACTTTACCATCAACTCACTACCATAAGCACTGCAAATGACTAAATAGAGTCAAGTCTCCAATGTTCTCAGACTACTTAAATATTTGTGTGTGTATTTACATATTTTATAAATAGAGAAGATATTGTTTGTATGTGTGTAATAAACATCTCAACAAGCTAATTGCGAAAAAAAAAAAAAAAAAAAAAAAAAAAAACTTTTTAGTGCGGAAAAAAAAACCCTGTAATGCACTTAAACATCTATTTATATTTCGCATTAAATAAAATATATAATTTTTACATTTTTAAATCTTTCCCTCACTAAAGCTGTTAATATCACAGTCTTGTATCTTTCTCTGATTTTCAAATGCTTGTTTGCTTAAAATCGTAAAAAAAAAAAAAAGTTTGTGATGTGATTCACATTGTAGCTGGTTGGTTTATTTCATGGTTTAAAACTTTTACATTATAACTTTTTAAAATCCTGAATGGTAGAAATAAATGGAAAAAAAAAAACGCGTCCAGAATCATGGCTGCTGAAGAAGTGGCCCCGTTGCATTGTATAGTATTACTGATACTCTGCTCTCTAGATATGATTCCTCCTCATAATATGACATCATTCTGATGCATGTTATAATATGGAAAAGCAGCAGATTATGGTTTGCAGGTTTACCTGTAGAGATCTCTGACAGACAGGAAACCCTGCTCACTGCCGATGATGACATGTTCTCCTGAAACACACATGTCTGTCACCTGCTCCTTCAGAGGAGCGCTGCACAGGTGCTTCCCGTTCACAGAGTACAGGTGCAGGGCGTTCTTATCCTGAACACACACACACAAAGAGGATCGGATTACACGGCCACAGAAATGTGTGCGGAGAAGGGGAACTGAACTGTGTGTTTGATACCTTCAGTGTGGCTTTGCCCTCTACGCAGGTGTGCACCACTAGATGTCCCTCCCAGGACACAGCCAGGTGCATGATGGACACGGGCAGAGAGCTCTCACACGGCGGCCGCAGAGAGCGCATGTACTGACCCCTCCGAACAGTGTGAATGATCACCGTCCCATCCTGTGACACACACAAACTGCTGGTTACATTCTTGTAAACATTCACAATTCTTTGAACCATTTGAAAATACTATATATGTATATCAGCTATGTTTGGCTAACCTTTTTTTTATTTGAAATGAGGCACAATTAGAAATAGACAGTGTTTCTGAGTGACTGTGAGAGAGTTGAGTCTTACCCGTGATCCAGAGACCGCCATGTCCAGCTCTGTACTGATAGACACGCTCACAACTTCATCTGTGTGTCCGTACAACACCTGCACTGGCTTATGGGACAGACCCACCGGAACACCACCCTACAAAAACAGAATAAGTTAAGTTCAGCATATAATAAGGATTTCTGAAGGATCATGTGACACTGAAGACTGGAGTAATGATGCTGAAAATACAGCTTTGGTAACAGGAATAAATCAATTTTAAAATATATTAAAAAGTTATTTTAAGTTGTAATACCATTCCATAATATTACTGTTTTTACTCTAATCAAATAAATGCAGCCTTGGTGAGCATAAAACAATTCAAAAACATTTTTAACTACATTTTTTGACCAGTAGTGTATATACAGCACAATAAACACCTGATTGGTTCAATAAAATACTATACTTCATATTTAGGAATGAACCATCTACAGGAAGTCATTTGAAGACTTTTCTAAGAGAACAGAACATACCTGCTGTAGCACCTGCCACACCATACAGGTGGTGTCTCTAGAGCCAGAGATCAGGTGTATCCCAAAGTGATCTGTGGCCAGGCACGTTACGATGTCTGCCGAGACAGAAAAATATAGACACACAAATTTCCAAAGTTAGCAGATTTGTTTCCTGCAATTCAAGGTTAAAGTTAGAACATACAGTACACTCTGGATGTGCCCATTCATGAGAAAGGAAAAAGGCCGTTTCCATTACCCATGTGGCGGATGTGCTGCCCCACTGTTTTGCCCTTGACGAGTGACGTCACTCTCAGGCTGTTGTCCCAGTGGCCTCCACTGAAGAGCAGCTTCCCGTCATGAGACACAACAAACAGGTGAGCTGTGACTTCCACCCCTGGAGAGAACGGCCCTGCTAGAAACCTCTGAGTCCTACAGAGAGAGAGTGTTGGTTCTGTTAAAGGAAGTGCAGGGCAGCTATAAACAGGAAGATGTTAACATTCATCAGAGAGACTCACTTTACACCGGCTACGGTGGGGTCTTTGATGAAGGTGAAATAGTTGGATATGTTCTTGTCATAGGGCAGCCAGCCGTGAATTCCCATCAAGCAGTTCTGGCTCAGAGTTACCTTGATAACCCAATTGATAACACATTATATATGAGAGTATCAAAGATTTCATAACAGCCAGAAACCTCAGAGGACATTAAAGACAATGTAATGAATGGCTTTTGAAATGCTTTATTTATAATTTAAGAATTATGCATAGCCATGCTATTATTGTAAAATAAACCCTGTGATCATGACTCTGACAATACATTATCCGAGTCAAAATTATATGTTTTATATTTATATAATTATTAAAAGGCTGCTTACCACACAATAAACTCAAATAATTGTATTTCATTTATTATTTGTTTAAAACAATTTGAGTCAAAATTATTTTATATATTTTAAATTTAAATAAATATTATTTTCTATAATGTTCTATTTATATATTTTATCATACTGTGCACTTATGATAGGACCAGTGACATCACATGAGTGCTTATAAAATAATTAAATGCAATTCTTTTTTTTAATTATAATATTTATTTATTTAAAATGAGTCTATATATGATAGGTAAAAATTGATAGCCTGAATGCACTGTAAGTCGCTTTGGATAAAAGCGTCTGCTAAATGCATAAATTTAATTTTTTATTTAATTTATATTTATATGTGTGTGTGTGTGTAAACATTATTTTATATAATTTAATATTTATATAATTTATTACAATGTGCATTAATTAATTATGCCCAGTGACATTAATAAAAACCTGAGTGATCAGTAATGTGTATTATTAACTCACTTATTACATTTTAAATTATGAATACAAATTATTTTATAAATGTTATGGTTGTGTTTACAGTATATAAATATTATTATTTTATATAATAAATCACAATGTGCAGCAACTGATTGTGCGAAATATGACTAGAAACATTCATTAAAAAATAAATCAATAAAAATAGGGTCTATTCTGATGTCATGTGTCTTTAAACCTGTCTTGACTAATCAAGCCCAGACTTACCAGAGTATCTGGACTCCCCTGTGAGATAAAAGAATGGGACTGGTTCTTAGGGACCACGGCTTTAACCAGTGGCACATTATCACTGATGCCCTAAAACACAGAGACGAAACTCCATCAGTCCACAGAACAACATCTGGACAAACACATAAAGCACTGCTCATCCAGTCACCTCAATGAAGAAGGATTTGAGTTCAGTGAGGTGCTCGAATATGTTGAGAGGACAGGAGTCCAGACGGGTTCTCCTCTTCTCCAGCTCCTCCAGAGAGAGACGCACGGGATGGGGCTCCTAAATGCACATTAACACATAACATCTTATCAAACAGCAAACTCTCTCATGTGTATGTCATCTTATGATCTCCATTCGAGATTCTTCTAACACTGTCTGTGTGTGTGCCGTACCTTCAGTAACTGGCACGGTGTCTGTCCAAAGTTACTGATCATGCCTTCTAGAGCCTTCCTCTCCTTCTCATCTGTGATGGCGTCCAGATCAACAGCCCCTAAAACAAGCACAGACAGTTTCATTTAGCTGTAGTTTAAAAGTATTTGCACTGTAAACACAGTGATAATGTAGGGTCAGCTAGTCATTATCTCAAAATAATCTCGACATGGTGATGAAGACCTGTCCTGATATGAAAGAGAAGTTTTATAGAAGCCTGAAAGGCTCTGTTTTTGTGATAATGATCGGCTGAGACATCCGGGTTTTTTTACATGGCTACTTATGAAATAAATAAATAGTAGACATAAAATACTGATAGGAGTTGAAATTGTCATTATGTAAGAACAAATAGGGATCACAAAAAACTAGCACAGATATGTCTGAAATGAGTTGTCGGGTTCAAGGTGTGTATGTATATGTATACATGTATGTATATATAAATACATACAGTACAGGTCAAAAGTTTGGAAACATTACTATTTTTAATGTTTTTGAAAGAAGTTTCTTCTTCTCATCAAGCCTGCATTTATTTGATCAAATGTTCAAAGGAAAAAAAGGTAATATTGTGATATATTATTACAATTTAAAATAACTGTTTTTAAATTTATTATACTTTAAATTATCATTTATTTCTGTGATGCAAAGCTGAATATTTTTAGGATCATTTACACATGATCCTTTAGAAATCATTCTAATATGATGATTCATTATCAAAGTTGGAAACAGTTCTGCTGCTTAATATTTTTTCAGAACATGTGATACTTTTTTAGGATACTTTGATGAATAAAAAGTAAAAAAAAAAAAAAAAAAGTAAAAAAAAAAAAAGAAGCCATGTTTTTAAAATATAAATATTTTGTAACAACAATATACACTACGGGTCAGTAATTTGGGGTCAGTAATTTTTTTTCTTTCTTTTTTTAAATAAAATCAATACTCTTATTCAGCAAGGATGTGTTAAATTAATAAAAAGTGATAGTAAAGAAAATATATTATTAGAATATATATTATTAGAATTTTTTTTTTATTTTGAATAAATGCAGTTCTTTTTAACCTTTTTATTCATCAAATATATTAGACAGCAGAACTGTTTCCAACACTCATAATAAATCAGAATATTAGAATGATTTCTAAATGATCATGTGATAGACTGGATGTTACATGTGACACTGAAGGCTGGAGTAATGATGCTGAAAATTCAGCTTTGCATCGCAGGAATAAATTATTTTTTTTAAAGTATATTCAAATAGAAAACTATTATTTTAAGTTGTAATAATATTTCACAATATTACTGTTTTTTTCTTTATTTTTGATCAAATAAATGCAGGCTTGATGAGCAGAAGAGACTTCTTTCAAAAACATTAAAAATAGTAATAGTAAACTTTTGACCTGTACTGTATATATATATATATATATATATATATATATATATATATATATATATATATATATATATATATATATATATATATATATATATATATATATATATATATATATTTACTTACACAAGGTGTGTTTATAAATATTTTATATAAATATATTAGTATAATATTTATTTATAAAAGTTTATTTTTATATTTTTAGTTTTTTGTTTGAGTTTAAGTAATTCTGTTATGTGGTTTTCAGTTCTTTTTTCTATTTAGTTTTATTTTATTTCAGATTTACTTTTGGAAACTTTAGTACTAGTACTGCTAAAGCAACATTTTAAATTTTCTTCTATTTTTCAATTTTTTTATTTTTAAGTTCCCATTTTCATTTAATATTTATTTCAGCTGTATTTCAATTAACAAGTAATGTGTACTAAAAATAATCATTTTAGTTTACAATAAAACACCAGTTATTTACCACAATATTTAACTACTGAAATGAACTGTTTTTATTTTATTTCAGATTTAGTTTTAGTAACTTTAGTACTTCTAAAGTACTGGCAAAACAACATTTCTTTTTTTTTTTTTTAGTTTAAATTCTCTTTTAATATTTAGTTTTTATTTTATTTCAACTTTATTTAAATTAAGATGTAATGTGTACTAAAAGTAATAATTTTAGTTAAAAATAAAATACCAGTTATTTACCACAATATTTAACTACTGAAATAAACTGTTTTTATGTTATTTCAGATTTAGTTTTAGTAACTTTAGTACTTCTAAAGTACTGGCAAAGCAACATTTCTAATTTTTTTCTTAAAGCTTGAGTCTTTTTAATATTTAGTTTTTCTTTTATTTCAGCTTTATTTCAATTAACAAATAATGTGTACTAAAATGTAATAGTAAAAAGAACATTATACCACAATATTTAACTATTATTTACAGAACTTAATGAAACTTTAAATGTTTAAATTAGGTTTAGCACAACAATATTTCTTATCATGTTATTAAATAATTTTTACAGTGACACATACAGTTCTAGCTCAGTAATTGTGGTATTCGTACTCAGATGGTGCTTTATTACGATAGCTAGATCAATGCAACTATTTAGAAAAAAAATATATATATATTTACAGTTTTTTTGCAATGAAAAATAAACTTTAAACATTTTATAAGCTGTATTTGCAGTAAAATTAAGTCTTTGCAAAAGTCATAAAATAACAAAATATCCACCTAATTAATGTTCCTCAAGTCTGGTAGCAAAGGACGACAGCCACATCATGACATACCTTCATATGTGCAGTAATAGAAGACATTAAGGGCCTCCACTGCAGCCGGGCCCCTCTGTTTATAGCCAAAGATCAGATCGATCCATTCATGCAGATGGGCCGACACGTACTCTGATTCCTGAACACAGATCCACATCATCTACATCAAGAAACAATCACACGATACACTTCCAGACCAGTATTTCTCTAACTTTAGACCTGAGGCCGTCAGTCATTATGAGAGGAATCTGCCACCAGGAGGAGCCTGGGAAAGACTCTTGTGATGTTCTAGTTTTCTAACCTTTCATGAAGCCATTTCTGACTGCTTCAGGCTTTAATAGCACAGAAGTGGCAAAGGAATTGATAAGAAGAACAGAAATAGATCCTCCGTATTCAATTACACATCCCTCCCTGGAGGCTCTCTATTGAGGTCAGTGGGGACGAGCTGTGAAGAGGTCATCAGAAATGGGCTCACCAGGGCTTTGCGGTGCTTGTAGATAAAGTCCTCGGGGGATTTGGCCCATTTAGGCAGGATGACATCATTTACCCTCTCTTTAGAGATCTGCAAGCGACCCAGGTCATATCCTACACCAATTAGAGAGAGAATGAGACACAATGAACCACTGGTTACTTGAAATTTTGCAAATATTGCTGATTTATGGTCATGAATGTGCTTGCAAAGTTTTGTCACAGATGTGTATTTAGAAAGGCTGTATAATTTGTTGGGGTCATATTGACTCCCCCATTGGTTTCTATGCAATGTGCCAAAAATCAACTCAGAAAGACAGTAAAGAATCCAAAAAAAAAAAAAAAAAAAAAAAAAAAAAAAAAAAAAAACGAAAACCGGCCACTTTTTTTGCAGCTTGTCAAACACCTAAATATGAAATAGATGAGAACCTGTATATATTTAAATCTCAAAGTTTACTTAAAAGAAGACTCGTCTTCTGAATTACCAAAGGAAGATTCACTGTTCATTTATCTAGGCAAGTTTCATAGTCAAAAAAAGGATGTTTATGGTTATTAGTGTTTTGGATGTCATTTTGAGAAACTTATTTTACCCTCACAAGGGTTTGAGAACAAGATGACAAAAATCAGTGGAATTTACAAACAGCAATAAATACTACTCAGGACAAATAATGTTAGATAACATTTATACTTGCATGTGGTTATTTGCACCTAAGTGTGCAAAGAGTCACTACAAGTAGTCATTTCCAAAAAAAAATAAAAAAATAATTTTTTTGTGTCTGTACAGCCAATTTTGACCATAATATGAGGGTCAAATGAACCCCCAACACAATAGAAACATAGAAACGGATACAATTATTTAGTTTCTCACATATTTGATATTTTTTAGATGGAAGTTTTCTGTTTTTTACATGACGGACAAACACAAAAAGCACTTTCCTATTTCAGCTCAATCATCAGCACTAGCTCAACTGCTCTTTATTTCACTCTGCTGCTTCTGCTCACCGTTCTGGTTCTCCAAGAACTCTGGGAAGTAGAAGAATTCTGGGATGAGCTCTTTGACGTCGTTGGGATTGTCCATGAGGGTCTGCCAGGTGGCAGGAATGGAGTGAAACTGACGGTCAGCACAGTCAAACCTGCCACAGACAGACAGTCAGTTTTGTGAGGATATATCAGAACAGCACTAAACACATTTACACATGATTGCCCATGTTTAAATATCAATCAATCAATAACCAGTCATAACAGAGGCCATCTGCTTGAAGAAATCGTAAGCAGACTCAGGTCAGAGAGAGGCAGGAAACTGATCATGAAAAACTGAAATAATCCTGATTTTAATAGACCCTATAAAAGAGGCCTTTAAATGAATTTCACTTCAGGAACCATTTGTTTTTACAGCATACAAAATAAAAACCATTATGATTTGGTTGATAGAAAGACACCAGAGAAAGGGAGGAAAGATAGTGAGAGAAAAAAGACGTGAAACCAGACGAGCGTTACCTGCCGCTCTGCAGCTGGATGTGCAGGGATGTGAAGGGTTCGACTCGAATGAGGTAATGCATGACTCCAGCGGCGTTCGAGTAGTGCGTGCCGTAGTGGAAACGGTCTATGGTGCCCGTGGGGTCCTCAAAACTCTCATATCTGCAGATTAAACATCATCATTCACTGCTGACACGAAATCAATTCAAACTTTCAAAATCTTGTGAACTGATTCACTGTTTAGGGTTCAGTGTTTAGGGTTTCAAACTAAAACTATTAAAAATTGCTTTTGGTTTCAAGTTGATATTGGGGTGAAAAGGTTGATATTGTACAGATGCATTAGGTTGTATTCTGAAAAGTGCCTGAAAATCCATACAAATTGTTAATTGGAAGAAAAAAAAATTGCTTTTGATAACTGAAATAAAATAAATGAAAAAAAAAAGATGAAAAAAAAAATTAGAAAGAAATTCCTAAAATTAAAATGGAAATAAAAATAAATTAAAGAAATATTTAAAACCAATAAATATGACAAAAGTGCATAGAATTACTAAACCTTAAACTAAAAAAAATATAAAATTTAAAACTAAAAATATAAAATAAAATAAATATCATAACAGTATAAGTATAGTATAATAATAGAATAAAAATATTACAAAAAAAATAATGACAAGTTTATAATGACATATACATTGTAAATACAAATAATGGATGAAATAATGTATTTTAAATCGCAGTTTAATGAAACTTTTCAGTGCTGAACAAAGTTTGCTTATAAAAAAGATTCAACTATGAGTTACAAAACTCTACATGTTCGTCACAGTGCATTCTGGGATTGCGTTATCTGTAACTGACACATGCTACTGTATTTAGTATAATGTATAATATTTAGTATATTGATGCCTAGGTAGGCATCTCACTAGGGAATGAAAAAGTGTTGTTATTGTTAACTAAAACTGGAATAAAACTAAAAGGACTGAGAGAACAAGACGGGGACGGAAACGCACTTCTCTCTGACGGCTTTGGCGTTCCTCTCGTTCAGCACGGCCACAGGTTTGGAGAGATCTCTGAACACCCGCGGATCGGACAGATCCAGCTCCTCGGACGTATAATCCGACAGGATCCAGGGGAACTAAAATCAGCAGAGAAAGATGACTCAGGAAGTGAATGAGCGCTGAACACTGTGGTTCAAACACAACTGAGAGCAGCTGTGGAAGTGTCACTCACCACAGGATACTGAGCCAGGTCATTATACGTCCGTCCTGCTATGGTGTTCAACTGCATCAGGTAGTCAAAGTTTGAGATCTCCCTGTTCACCCATTTCTGATGACAGAGAGAAGCAAAAGTCAGCTCTGGACCGTCAGTGATGTACTCTATGAAACAGAGATGCTTCGTGTGTGCAGTGACCTGTGTGAGTCCAGAGGCTTTGAGCAGCTCCTGCGGTGAGTGAGTGGCATGAAGAGAGAGAGAACGCAGCAGCAGCATCCGGCTGTACACGTTATTACGCACCTGTCAATCAAACAGAATCAACCAATCATGAGAGACTATATGAAGAAGGTGGGAAATTTTTTAATTTATTTATATTTTTTTTTAATAAATATAATTATTAATATTATATAAGATTTTTTTTTTTTAAATTAACATATGTGACCCTGGACCACAAAACCAGTCTTAAACGAAAATTTTTCTAAATTGAGATTTATACATCATCTGAAAGCTGAATAAATAAGCTTTCCATTGATGTATGGTTTAGGACAATAAACAATAATTGGACAATATTTGGCATAGATACAACTATTTGAAAATCTGGAATCTGAGGGTGCAAAAAAATCTAAATATTCAGAAATTTGCCTAAAAAGTTGTCCAAATGAAGTTCTTAGCAATGCATATTACTAATCAAAAATTAAGTTTTAATATATTTATAGTAAGAAATTTACAAAATATCTTCATGGAACAAGATCTTTACTTAATATCCTAATGATGATAAAAAAAAAAAATAAAAAAAAAAAATCCAAAATCTTTTCAGACAAAATCTGAACATAATTTTCATTTAGTTTATTTTGATGTATTAAAACTAAAACTGAAATAAAAATAAATGGAAAATATAAAGACTTCAAATCATGATTAATCAATAATGTTTCACACAAAAAGGTATTTTAAATGTACAAAAAATATAGGAACAACTGAAACTTGCTTGTTTATAACACTCATTTAGAATACTCCAAGAAAACTCCAAATTATTAACATTAGAATGAGGTTAAAAACAAATTCATGTACATTTACTGTAAATATATGCATTTATCATACACTGTTATCCAAAGCGACTTACAAAACAGAAATAAAAGCATTAAAAATTTTCACAATAAGTTCTCCTGTGTGCATAAGTATGAATAATTCCTTCAATTCTTAGTGAATGAGACCCAATGAGTGTGTTTACATGTACAACAAAACAAAAACCAAATATCAGCTCATTATAAAGCAAGGAGATGAGAAACATGCTGAAAGATTCCTGACCTCCTTCTTGAAGTTCAGGAAGTAGCTGGTCTGGTCGATGAGAAAGATCTCCAGAGCCGAGCGCCGGAGGTTGTACCTGCGCAGGTGAATCTCTCTGATCTGAGACAGAGGCCATTTAAAGTCCTGACCTACACCTGAAAATGCAGAACCTCAGTCTCAACTCTATCCTCATACACACTGCTGGATATTCCTCTGTAGCACTTCTCCTCACCTTCCTCTTTCTCTGCGCTGCTGTCGTAGAAGTAGATGTGCTGTGTGGTGAGCTCCAGACGACCCGGATAGACATCAACCACCGTGACCAGCTCACAGTCCTCTGAGATCACCAGCTTCTCCTTCTGACCCGCCTCTTCAGAATCAGCCTTACAGAACCACAGCCACAGAGTGTGTTTACATGCACATTGAATACTTTTATTCAGGGAAGATGCATTAAAATGACCAGAAGTGGCAGTAAAGAGATTTATAATTTTGCAAAAAATTGTTTCAACATTGATAATAATAAGAAATGTTTCTTGAGCATCAAATCAGCACATCATGATTTTTTGAAGGATCATGTGACACTGAAGACTCCTGAAAATTCAGCAGGAATAAAATGCATTTTAAAATATATTTACATGGAAAACAGTTGCTTTAAATTGAAATAATATTTCACAATATTACTGTTTTTAATGTAGCTTTGATCAAGTAAATGCAGCCTTGGTGAGCTGAAAAAAAAATCGTACTGACCCAAACTCTTTAACAGTATTGTACATGGAAATTTATAATGCAGAAAAACACCATGACATGTTAATGTCAAAATATAAACAGACTAAGCTGTTTAAACAGCTATAAAGGCCTTTATATGCCATAAATGATTTTTATCAAATCTTTTAACTAAAATCTAAATTTACCTTTAAAAGATAAAAGAACATTATTGAAGGTGTTTCAAAGAATTTACACACTTTTTTACTATATCCATCTCCAGTTACTAAGTAAAAGTGTGTTTCCAGTGATTGGCTACTGCTCCTGTCCATCTAAACTGAGACTCACTGATTGGCCGATGCAGGATCCTCCTCCAGGAGCTCCAGGATGTCATCCTCCAGATCACTGACCTTCACCTGTTTCACCGCCTCTAACAACAGCGACTCGGTGTTTACCTGCTGGTGCTGCACACCTGAAGTAACACACACACAAACACACTTACTTCCTAAAACGCCCATCACATGATTCATTAAAGATCGTAAGCGACAGGTTTCGAGTGTATGTCTTACCTAGGTTATCTCTCAAGGCACTAGCTTCTTTATGGGGGTCAAAGTTGTAATTCCGCACCAGTTTGAGTCTCATACGGGAGTAGTTTTCAGCACTCGAGAGCTTCCAGTGTATGTCCTTCTGCTGCCTGCCAAACACAAACAGCTGCCTTAAAGACCTTTATTTTATAGCTTTTAATTTGTCATTTTATTGCATTATTGTCATATAAATGCATTCATCTCTATTCTTTAGCAAAACCTCTTTACACTTTAGACACCTCCACTGCACAAACAGCATCCACTCCTGGTCTCAGTGACATTTACACACAGAAACAACGCTCACTTGTCCACCCAGGGTCCTCTCTCACAGAAGAGTCCTCTGCGGGCCGCCCTCCACTGCCTGAGGATGGCGCTGTTCTGTGTGTGGATTTGTTTCAGCATGCTGTTGTACCTCAGGTTCTCCTGACGCCCTCGGCGACTGAACGGTTCCACAAACTGCTCCTGAGGGTTTTTGAGGGAAGTGAAAATGTTTGTGAATTCTGCATTAAATTTGAAGGGGAATTCTACACACATTTTTTAAATAGCATTTCAATGTTTTTAAAGTCTCTTAAGCTCACAAAGGCTTCATTTGATCAAAAATACAGTAAAAACAGGAATATTGTCAAATATTAGTACAATTGCAAATATTTGTTTTCTAGCTGAATGGATGTTAAAATGTAATTTATTCCTCTGACACAAAGCTGAATTTTCAGCATCATTACTCAAGTCTTCAGTGTCACATGATCTTCAGAAATCATTCTAATATGATGATTTGCTGCTCAAGAAACTAGGATTCTATGATAAATAGAGAGTTCAAAAGATCAGCCATACTTTGAACGTTTGTAACTTTATAAATGTCTTTACTGTCACTTTTGATAAAATGAATGCATCCTTGTTGAATTAAAGTATTAATTTCTTCTGAGCAGAAGAAGTTTTGTACCTGAAAGCGTATCTTGCTCTCTCCTCTCTCTCGCTCCTTGCGGTGCAGACTGAGCATGAACGCCTCATAACAGTCCTTCCAGTAGAGAGCCATGTTCTCATGACCCTGACTGAACGTCTCGATCTCATATTGCTTCATGTAGGGGATGATCTTTCAAAACAGATACACAAAATTCAGATTTATAAACTACAGGGTGCACTGAAGAGCAGAAACCAACCAATGCATTACTACCATGCATTATCAGTTAAACCTATCAGAAATAGAAAATAAGTGAGAGCTTAATTGTCACCATTTAGTGTATTAATACAGGTCTTACATATTTATCCAAATAGACCCTCCACTCCGGAGAGCTGCAGTACAGCTGGAAGTCCTCAAAGAAAGACGGGCTTCCGTTGGTCGGGGGAGGGAGGGAGGTGCAGCTCCATGTACAGGAGTTTGTGGACTTTAGACAGGAGCGTACGGAGGAGAGGCACTAAAAACGAGTAGGTCTCCTCTGTCCGCTCCTCGCTCACAGAGCGCCTGAGGATCCCCTCCACACGACCCAGAAGATAACAGGCCTCGTCTTGAGAGTCCACCGTCTTCGTCTGCAAGATGCCATTCAGTTTGGCCGTAGCCATGGCACACACCTACCAGAACGATGTGAATAAAAAAAAGATTTCTAAATACTGCTATTGGAGCACGATTATGAGTATTAGTTCAAAAGTTTGGCGTTGGTAAGATTTTCTTAATGTTTTTAAAGCATTTATTTGATAAAAAACAAAACAAAAAAAAACAGTACAGTTTTATAGTGAAAACATAAAATTTGTAAAATATTATTACAACTTTAAATAACTGTTTTCTATTTGAATTAGTGCTGTCAAGCGATTAATCGCATACAAAATAAAAGTTTTGCTGCATAATATATGTATGTGCGTACTATGTATATTATGTATATATAAATACGCACAAATGCATGTATAGATTTCAGAAAAATATGTTATGTAAACAAAAACTTTTATTTTGCATGCGATTAATCGTTTGACAGCACTAATTTGAATATATATTTAATATGTCATTTATTCCTGTGATTTTCAGCATTACTCCAGTCTTCAGTGTCACATGAACTTCAGAAATCATTCTAATATGCTGATTTGCTGCTCAAGAAACATTTCTGATTATTATCAATGTTGAAAACAGTTGTGCTGCTTCATATCTTTGTGGAAACCACAAGAGCTTTTTTTCTTCCTTTTTTTAAATAAATAAATAAAGTGACTTTAAAATAAATGCCTTTACTGTCACTTTTGATCAATTTAATGCACCCTTGCTGAAACTGGCCCCAAAAGGTCCTGTATATCAAAATGCATCCCTAATACGACCTTGTGACCTCTCACCTGTGGGTCTTCCTGCGCCATGAACCCGAGCAGCAGCCGTAGTCCCACCTGAGACAGCTGGAGCCACTGCGTCCCGGAGGCGTACCACACCATCAGCCCGTCCATCAGAGTCACCGTGTCCTCCAGAACCTTCTCAGTCCACAGAGCGGGATTCACCAGCCCCTCAGCCTGCAGGAAGTCCTGCACCATGTGCAGAAGACGCACTGCGTTCTCCGTGTGCTGCGGCAGCGTGGCCGTCGTCGCCTCTCGGTTATCCGTTACGGCCAATTCCAGCATCCTCTCCATCAGACTGGAGAGAAAGACATCCGAAGATGCATGTTCAGATCGATTCTGAGTGCTCAAATATCAGCAAGCAAAAATACTTTTCGGGTTTGGTGACATTTAATTAGCGCTTTTACAATTCCATGTTTTGACTGTGTCAGGGTCTATTTTGTGCAAACAATGTGGAAACGCTACAACAGGTGAACATGTCAGCTGTGCGGATGCTAGGACTGGATTAACAATATTGATTTTTTGTTTTCAATCCATTTTGACTTGGATGAACCATATAATTTGGCCTATGCTGTTATCAGTTGATGCGTGATCAAAATTTTACTACACATCGTCCACCATTCAATAATCACAATAAGCTTTGTTACTTTCGATCTGAAACAATATCTCAGCTTTCAAAATCTGTCAGTTTTGTAGCAAAATTCATACAATAGATTGCTGTATCCGCATCAGTTAAAACGGCTGAACTGACCATCTTTTCCCATTTACTGCTAGTTAAAGCAAGAAAAAATATGAGTTATGCTGAAAAATTTAGTACAACCTACTGAAATGCATCAGAACATTAGGAAAATTAACTCTAGAGAGGAGCATTTTGATAAATATATGCACTATATTACATACTGATTATATTTTACTTTATTATTTAATGCATGTTTAAATAAATCCGTCTTGGAGAACACACTTGAGATGTAGTCTGACCTGAGTTTGATGTGGTCCACGGGCAGCAGCAGCTCGTTGGCAGTGCCCAGTTTGGTGAGGGCGGAGAACACCTGACCCCTCTCCAGCCAGGCGGCGTCATCGGACCCCTCCACCCCTCTCCACATGACACACAACACCATCTCCAACAGCAGACGCGCCAACTCCTCCTCCGCACGCTGGGCGACAAGACAGAGGCTTACATCAATAAATCACTTCAATAAAATGTTTTCGATCTAATAAAAACTTTCAACACCTAATTAATGTAAGCCCATCACTTCTCCACAATTATATTTCAGGCTCTACACTACACCTTTCAACAGTCTGGGGTTCGAAAGATCTTTTTAATGGCTATGAAACAAGTCTCATACGCTCTCCAAGGGCTGCATTTATTTGATCAAAAATACAGTTAAAACACTGTGAAATTATTATCAACATTGAAAGCAGTTGTGCTGCTTAATATTTCTGTGGAAATGTAAGATTTTAAAGTTTAAAACAATTTGAAACATAAATCATTTGTAACATTAAAAATGCCTTTAACGTCAATTTTGAGCAATTTAACGCATCCTTGCTGAATAAAAAAAAATATATAATTTTGAACAGCAATGTAATTATAATGTGCTAAAGGAATAAGCTCTGCATTTTTCCTTTTTTTTTTTTTTTACAACAAAATCTGCGATTTCACCACAGTTTTCATAAAGCTTTTATAAAATGTTAATATAGCAATATGATAAAAGACAACAATGTTCAATATTATTAAAATTAATAATACTATTCTGGCAAGTAAATGAATTAAACACCCTGTAGCAACTTGCCACATTAACATCGACTGTGCAGTCAAATGTGCAGACATGAGCATTTTACAATGGCTTTAAATAAATTATATTTTATAGTCATTAACACCTTCATTATAGTATTTATTATCAGGTACTTTTTGTTGAGAACATGTAGTGGATGAAAAATGACAACACAATTAATACGAGGAAGTGATAAATGTCACTGCCTGTTCCACTGAAACACATTCACATCTCTAGTCTCACCTCACTGTTTGTTGAATGTCTCTGGGAGGGATTGTTTGTAAACAGGAAGCTGTCATCATTCAGAGAGGAAGCTCCGGGGAAGGGCTTTGCGTTCTCCAGAGGAGACGGTGTGCTCGGCATGCTGCCCGGAGTCTGACTGCCGCTGTCCCCGTGATCGAACCGATGCAGCTGGGACAGGTCCAAACTCAAGACCCCTGCTTTCACGCCCCAGGGTTTGGGTGTCGGCGCGTCCCCAGGTGTTTCAGAGAGGGACATCAGCTCTCCGTTGTCCAGGCTGTCTATGGACCTGCTGTCTGAGGCGCTGTCTCGCTCCTCAAGCCTGTCTCCCAGAGGCCTGCGCTCCAGAGGAGGCTCCAGGCGGCTTCCTCCGCTGCTGCGGCTCAGCTCGAAACTCCCCAGGCTGGCCGCGTCACAACGGCCCGAACCAGAACCTCCGTCGCTCCCGGGGCTCCGGACAAACAGACTCATTAGAGTGCCCTGCCAACACGTCTGCTTGGAGATCTGCAGCGCTGCATCCTGCTGAGACTGTAGCAGCGCATACATCTGCAGGAAATACCAGAAGTGCTGTATATATTAGCTGAAAACATTACAAGACATCTGAAGTATTTCTCTGTCATTGTATTTCATTTGGTGCAAACACTTATTTTAGGGAAAGGGAAAATTATGTCCCATGCACGTAGGTGATTAAACAATTTAAATGTTGATTATTTCTTCACAAAAAGCAAATATTCGGCTTTAGAAGGAATATAATATATAGGTCATGTATCATATGGATTATTTTTTGGTACTTAGTGTATCTTATCCTTTTATATGGAAAAGCAATAATTTTCAAAAAAGAAAGTATTTTTATGCTCCACAGAAAAAAAAAAAAACTGAGCATGTTTTGAGTGAGACTTTTCCTTTCTGAGCTAATCCTTAAAACAATGCTTTTTGCAAGATTTTTGTTTTTGTTAACACTAATAACTGTTATTGGTGTATTAATGTAATAAATGCTCTCACCCTCTTGCATACAGTCAGGCGAACACTGGGCCCGGCTTTATGGGTCAGCTGAACCACAGCCATCAGATCTTTATAGTTCACCACAGCATCTAGAGGACAAAGAGATAAAAGGCCAAAAAAGAGGGTTTATGGAAAAACATTTCCCATCATAAAATTCAGTGTGGCTTCATCAATGAATGATGTTCCAAAATAAGGATTATTATAGTTAACTAAAACTTAAACCACAAAACTTTTTTTTTTTTACTTAAAAAAAAAAAAAAAATGGATAATATAATTATTGTATTAATATAATATAAAACTATATTAATTTAGACAGTTTCCAAGGCAACAATTCTAATTTTCATTTAGTTTATCTTGATGTACTAAAATGCCTAAAACTGAATAAAAAATTAATGGAACTACATATTTAAAAATAAATAAATAAATAAAATAAAAATGACAAAAAAAAAAAAAAAACATACAACAAAATTACAAAAGCATTAACAAAAATTTAAATGAAAAACAAAAATATATATAGTATATATTATATATAATATATATAGATATATATATATTATATATTTATATATTTATATATATATTTATATATAATATATATATATATATATATATAATATATATATATATATATATCTTTTATTGGTACAATATATTTATTTGTGACATTTTATTGTTATTATTTATTTATTTGTTACATTATATGTTTTTTTATATTATATATAGAGAGAGAGGGAGAGAGAGAGAAATAATAGTAATAATTATTATTTATATTATATTAAATATTTTAGATTAATTTTCAATTAATATTCAACATTACATTTGCTTAGGAAATATGTAAATTATTTAGATTTCCACCAAAATCCTAATAAATATATCATTAATATTTGAATGACCCACGGCTAGTAAAGGCTAGTAAAGGAGCTCTTAAAAGGACAGTCGCGTGTACAGTGTATGTGCTGGCTCTGTGTCCATCAGTTCTCATCAGACTGACCGGTAGACAGCACTTGGTGAAGGAGGCACTTGATGAGGCTGGAGGTGAGGTGCAGGTCTGAGAACAGCAGACTGAGGCCAGAGTACCCCACATCCCTCAAGCGCAACCTCTGCTTGCTCTTCTCATACACACGGTCACACTTCAGCATCCGCTCAAACAGCTGCAGGAACACACACACACACACTTATAACACAGCCACTTGACAAAGACTGTAGCTTTCAGTTGAATTTAACACAGCCATTATCAAGCATTTTATAACGCATTATGCAATACATAAAACAAATTTATAGTTGATGAGCATTCAAATATGAATATACATCAAAATATAATTATGAATTTTGAATGAATTGTTTCATTATGCACTACAGTTTTATATTTGCTTCTGAAATCCAGTTGCTAAGGTGTTCCAAACAGCTGAAGAAAACATCACAATATTTGTTTTGAACTGTGTTGACTTGTAAACAGTGCATATTTCTCTCCTGATTCAGACCACACAACTCTTTAACTGGAGAAAGCAATATTATTATGGATAGAGGACTCATATTTTAGCCAGTTTAAAGTTAAAAGCAATTTGATGTATTATTTCTTACAAATATGCAGCTTTTCACTTCTCAAGATGTGGTGTGGATTACTTGTGGATTATTGTGATGCTTTTATCAGCTGTTTGGACTGACGGCACCCATTCACTGCAGAGGATCCACTGGTGCGCAAGTGATGCAATGCTACATTTCTCCAAAACTGTTGAACACGAGAAGCTGCTCAGAGTATGAAGTGCACCTTGAAGACGAGCTCTCGGAGGCGGTCGGAGTGTTTGTTGTTGAGCAGCAGAGCGTAGCAGGAGTCGGCCGCTCCCGGTTCAAACAGCAGCAGGAAGAGCTGGTCCCGCGCTGCGCTGGTCTGCAGCAGAGTCAGCAGCAGCTCCAGGATCCCACACAGCTGCAACAGCACAGACACTGATTTCAATTTCATGTTAAGTTGATGTTTATTGCTAATAAGTGATAAGAACAGGAGAAACCAGAAGAGACGGCGATGAAACGAATTGGCAGGGCAGTAAATCCAGTTTGCGGTTTAGCACATTAAGGTTTAGGAATAATTAAAATAGAGAAAGACAGGATGTTTGCTCTACTGATTAGAAAGGGCAAATCAATAACAATAAAGAAGAGTGCTTCTTTCCTGGACACACACACACACACACACACACACACACACACACACACACACACACATACACACTCAGACATTACCTTATCACCATCAGGAATGTGCAAAATTACATGTAAAAAAAAAAAAAAAAAAAAAAAAAACTAGACAGAACAGCTTGAAAACATTTTCTGAATTTTAAATAGAATAATTTACAAATTTCTAACTTAAACTTAAATGCATGCATACTCTGTGAACTTGTAGTATGTATATAATGCACTGCAGTGGTGATGATACAGTCCTCTCTTTTTAGTATGAACTAAGCAAGTACGGCCAAAAAGGGACTGTAATGTTTGTATAATTTTACACAAAATTTATATTTCAAATAATGGTGCTTTTGAACTTTGTTTTCATCAAACAATTCTTAAAATCTGTATGGTGGTTTCCACAAAAACACACAGCACTGTTTTCAAACCTGATAATAATAAGTCATGTTTCTTAAGCAGTAAATCGCCTTATTAGAATGATTTACTGGAGTAATGATGCTGAAAATCCAGCTTTGAGCACAGAAATAAATTACATTTTAAAATATATTCAAACAGAAAACAGTTATTTTAAACAGCAATAATATTTTGCAATATTACTGTTTTAACTGTATTTTTTTATTAAACAAGATGCAGCCTTGGTGAGCAGAAGAGACTGATTTCAAAAACTTTAAAAAATCTTTGCAACCCTAGACTTCTGAATGGAAGTGTAATGAATAATTTGGGAGCCACTAATCCTTATCATGCACACTATACAGGAAACTGTGAGGCTACCAACATCCTCTTCTCACCTGTTCCTCGTCTCCAATGGCAGCGATGTATCCCAGAATGCTCTGGATCTCCTCTTGGGTGGTTCCCTTGCTGATGTAATACTTCAGCAGGCCACAGAGAGAAGCTCTGATTGTCTTAATGTCATCCTCACTCAGATCTGCATCTTTACTTCCAGAACTAGAAAGGAAAGAGAGAGCAGAACAGTCGTGACTTGACAAAGAGTGGCACAGCAGAGGAATGAGGGATTGTGGGAGATGTAGTCTTACCCATAGTAAAGGCGTACTGTGTCCAGCAGAAACTGCACTCCATATTTCTTCCTGAACTGCTTTCTGCTGTCTTTGATGACGGTGGACATGTACTGGATGTGACCTAAACATCACAAACACGTCAAGATCATAACAAAAGTGTAAGTGTTTCAAAAAACATACACTTTCATAACTCAGCAACAGTGACAGTGAACAAAGCAGAAGGCTCTGGAAAGATTTTTCCTATTCATTTTCTTCACAGGGATTTCAGAGTTTTCAAATCTCTCTTCCAGATCATGTGTTCAGTTCAGTTTAGTTCTTCAAGTAAACATGCATTAAAAAAAAAAAAAAAATAATAATAATAATATAATAATAATAATAATAATAATAATAATAATAATATAATATATAGATATATATATATATAAAATAATAAAATAATTTATGTAGGTCATTAATTATAAATTATGAGTAATCAGTTTAATAATTCAAACATTAAAAAAAATCTTATTTTTAAATGGACAAAATAATAGACATATTTAAAACTTTTAATTAATTCATGTTTTAAAATACAGTTAATTATGAAAATACACATTAAAGAAATCTTAAAAAAAATATATAAATTGACAAAAACATATGTACATAAAAATACTGTATAAAACTTTTTATTCAATGTGCTTTAAAACGTAGAGCCATAAAGTAAACGAATAAATAATTTTTATATGCAAATTTTTTTTGACTGCATTTAAAAATGTGCTTTTTTTATCCATGTGTCAATTGAGAAAAAATAAAAAATAAAAAAATGGTATGGAGAAAATTATTGGGGGTTTTACTTCCAGAACCTTGTATAATCATGCTCTCTATAATTAGAAACATTAAAAACAAAAATTAAAGAAAAGAAAATCAGTTTTTGTAACAAAAGCATGCATGAACAAAACAGTTTGCTTGTTTGAACACACACAAATGCAGCATGAATAAACCACACACACACACACACACACAGACTGACCGATGCGCAGTGGGAAATCTCCTTGGTTCCAGATGCTGAAGTTGAAGAGCAGGTGTGTGTGGAGCTGCTGCAGGAGCTGTGAGTTCTTCTCATACGTCATCTGCTCGATCAACAGCTGAACCGCCACCAGCACGCTCACGTCCACCAGGAACGCTGGCAGCTGCACACACACGAAGACACCCACGGCAATGAAGACAGACACAGAGGAAGACTGAGAAATCAAAGGAAAGAGAATTATGGGTACCTTCTGAAGCAGAGCTCCTAACGTGGCCACAGCGTGGGAGTGCAGAAGGGTTTCCTGGTTTATGGGATGCCTCTGCAGGAAATGCTTGATCACCAGCAAGAACGTCGCCACCAGATTCTTCTCCAGTCTGGCCTCTGAATAACAAATGTTCACAAACATTATATCACAACATTATCAAGACATATTTAAGACATCTTTAACTTTAACATCTTTAAGATGCAAAAGATCAGTCACGTATTCATTCTGACAACCGACAGCTATATTCGATCATACTATTTAATATTTTAAATTACCTTTGAGATTTCTATTTTGACTTTTCATTTAAATTTGATTTTAAGTTTTAATAATTTTTATGCACTTCTGTCATTTTTACCATTTACATAGTTACTATATATATATATATATATACACACTATATATATTTTTTTTAATCATTTTTAAGTTTTAGAAATTTTAAGTCATTAAGTTTGTCATTTAATATTTATATTTAGATTTTTTTTTTCTTTATTTTTTTTTATTTTAATGATAACTTTTTATTTGTTAGTTTAATAAATTTAATTATGGTGGTGAGATCCTTTAGTTGCAATAGATTTTTACTATTTTTTTACTATTATAGTATTTATTAATATTTTGAATTAGCTTTATTTTTATATTTTCACTTTTCATTTTAATTTTAGTAATTTTGTAATGTGCTTTTTGTCATTTTTATTAGTTTTTTATATTTCTATTTCATTTTATATTTATTTCAGCTTTAGTAACTTTAGCAATTAAGTTCTTTTTTGCATAAACTTATTTCAGTTTATTTCTATTTTTCTATTTCTAATTATTTTTTCTCAATTCTTTTTTTTGAACAATAATTTATTTTCAAAGATTTACATACAGATTAAGACAAGAGTTACATTTTTCATTATGACATTTTTTCTCAATTCTAATTCTTTAATTTATTTTTCAAAATTTTCCTGTTTTTTTTTTCATCTAATATCTATATTTTATTACAGCTTTATTTCTAACAAAGATTTCAAAATAACCAAAATGTTTTTTTAATAGTTTTAGTTATAACACTGTCTAATAAAGAGCGTGTGCTCACCTGACGCTCTGTTTGAGGGCAGTATGACCCAGTCTCCGTCAGAAGGTGTGACTGAGTCAGGGGTGATGAACTCTGGCCCTGAGGGGTCCACGTGATGTAAATCAGGGGTTAACAAAGTCAACTGCTCCAAGACTGGGAGCAACACAGGAAGCCCTCCAACACAGTTGATCATGTCCTACAGAAGGCCAGAGAGTGTGAGCAGGTTCAGCAGAAAGTGTGAGGAGAAAGCTCAAAGGAAGAGAAATGCCGTACATACTTTGATATCCCAGTTGACCACTTTATTTCCTGTCAGGCGACCGTGCAGCATATTAGGGGATAAATCCAGACATATTGCTTTCCTACATGCCTGTGTATATGCAAAAAGACAATTCATCAAGTACATGTTAAAGAAGTTATGTCACAAACATGAGTGACTTACATTTATGATGTTCCAGAGCAAATACAAAGATGAGTGTTTCTTTTTCATTTTGGCCACTTGTGTGTCTCAGTGGTTGATTTTTATTAAAACAGACAACTTTTTTCCCTGCTTTTTTATCATATGGTCTTTACAGCATGCCTTAATAATTTTATACACCGATATATATTTATATACCATCTTTTCTGCTAAAAAAGCTGCATTTACTTGATCAAAAATACTGTGTATAAAAAATGTTGTGAAATATTATTTTCTAATTGAATATATAATTAAAATGTAATTTATTCCTGTGATGCACGACTGTATTTTCAGCATCATTACAACATTACTTCAGTGTCACATGATCTTCAGAAATCAGTCTAATATGCTGATTTGCTGCTCATTTCTGATTATTATTAATGTTGAAAA
Source organism: Cyprinus carpio (assembly GCF_018340385.1). Taxonomy (NCBI): domain Eukaryota; kingdom Metazoa; phylum Chordata; class Actinopteri; order Cypriniformes; family Cyprinidae; genus Cyprinus; species Cyprinus carpio. Next base: position 2,463,508 of record NC_056577.1, read on the forward strand.
CAGTTGTGCTGCTTTATATTTTTGTGGAAACTGATACTTTTTTATTTTTTTTTACAATTCTTAGATTAACAAAGTTTTAAAAAACAGCATTTTTGGAAACAGAGATCATTTGTAACATTATAAATGTTTTTACACTCACTTTCGATCAATTTAATGCATCCTTGCTAAATAAAAGAATGAATTTTAAATGGTAGTATATGCAACTTTTCAAATGCCTTGTGTATAGATTTGTTTAACCATTGTACCAGACCCAGACTTTCAATCTACATACATGAAAATCCAATATAAAATCTGAATTACTACCTGTAAAACTCTAAAAATATGAGTAAATAATGTCAAATAATCAAACTATTTTAATATTAATTGCACAAGAACTGCTCATATCAATTTTTAAATTAAATGTTGGTTCATCCCTCAGATGCGGAGTAAAGATAAATAAATAAAAAGGTAAATATAATTTATTTTTATATAGCTCAGTCCCTATAAGGACACCTCACCTTTGGAGAATAGTGTAGCAGAAGTTTGGGCGCCAGGTCTCCGAGTTCAGCCTCTTGACTTTTAAAGGGAGAAATACAGTTTGGTCCTGCGCTACAGAGGGCTTTGACGTGACTGGCTTGGAGGGGCTCGTGGAAGACCATGACACTTCCCAGCTGGCCTTGCAGTGAGGTGGGACTGCCCCACTCGCTGTCCTGAGTCCCGGCGGAAATCAGTTTGGTGACAGACTCAGGTTTGGTCCCTAGCAGGCCGCCCCAGCCCGGGAGGATAGCGCCGAATGATGAGCGTCCGGAGGGATTGCCACCGGAAAACGGAGGATCTGGGATCTGAGAGGGAGGAGGCGTCGTGGTGCGGTGACCCGCTGAACCGATACAGCATGACGTGAAGGCCTGAGAGAGAGATACACAGCACACACAATAAAAGACTTGACCGGACTGACACAGGGAGTTTTGGGTGGGTTTAAGGTGCATATAAAGGGTTGTTTCTCTCACCTCAGTCATGGTTGGGTATTTTAAAGGTGCTGATAGTTTCTGCTGTCCATCCACAAAGATGTAGACCAGACTCTGGCCAAACGGCCTCTTCCCCGGCACGTGAACCACACCAATACTGTGCTGAAGGTCAAATACAAACCAGACATCAATTCATCCATGGTACATAAATACAAGTACAAGTACGAACTCTTCTTTGGTCATGTGACTCACCCAGAGTGAATCACAGAAGCAGTAGTCAGGCAGCATGACGGTGACATATTCTTTCTTAGTGCACACGGCAACCACAAGCACTCCGGCTGAACTGATAAAGGCCTCGAACCCGGTGCCACCTGGGGTGAAAAAACTATACAAAAACACACAAAACATACAGCTTTTTTATAGCTATCATAGTAAAAATAAATTAAATACTACAATTAGGAGGCACACACACTGGAGACTGCAAATTTTAAACTAATTTGCTACGCAACAAAAATCGTTTAAAAAAATATTAATTAAAAACATTAAACACCATATCAAGAAGCTGAAAAAAAAACAACATGATGCAACGACTAAAGACACAAACAGACAAATAAATAAAAAGTAGTGCACACAAGACACAGGAACTTGTCATTTCAAATATTATCCTCTATTCTTTACAGTGTGTTATAGTTATAGTTTGATATAACACAATATATAAAATATTTACAAAATATTTGTAATGACTGTATATATTTTTTACTTAATAATAATAATAAAATATTAAAGAATAAAATAAATAAATTCAAAAAATATACTGTATATCTTGGTGCAAAAACACTACTACTCAAAAGTTTGGGGTTAGTAAATTTTACTTTTACTCAGCAAGGATGCATTGATCAAAAGTGACTGTAAATGCATTTTTTATGTTACACAAGATTTCTTTTGACCTTTCTATTCATTAAACAATCCAAAAACTGTTTTATGGTTTCCACAAAAAATACTTTCCAAAAAACATTTTTAATAATAATATGAAGAAACATTTCTTGAGCAGCAAATCAGTATATTTGAGTGATTTCTGAAGATCATGTGACACTGAAGACTGGAGTAATGATGCTGAAAATTCAGTTTTGCATCACAGGAATAAATCAGAAAAGCAGTTATTTTAAATTGTAATATTTCATAATATTACTGTTCTTACGGCTTTTTTTTTATTAGTGAGCAGAATGGACTTTTCAAAAATCCTACTGAATTCTGAGCAGTAGTGTGTATAATAGATACTGAATAAATAGTATAAAAGGTTGAAAAAGGGCTGTTTTTCTAATTCCTTTATCTTCCCTTCCTACCAAAATCACCATCACACCACTAATCTCTTATTTCCATTCTCACCTATACAGCTGTTTCCTCTTCTCTCCTTTACTGGGCTGGCCCAGCTGATCTTGGTCCAATGAGAGCCAAGCAAAGAAGCTGAAAGCGAAGCCTGGCCAACGGAGGATGGTCGGCACGGCGATGCCAGCCATGGGCGGTGACAGATCAAAGTACTGCATGGCGCTCTCCAGGCCCTGTTTGCGCACCATCCCCAGGAGCGCCCGCAGCACCGGTCCCACATACGGGTGAGCACCGCCCGGCTCGTCCTGACGCAGGAGTCTCAGCAGATTCTGGAGCTCAGAGGAACTCAGCGACTGGCTGCCTAAAGATCCCAACAGGCCCACCAGACTCTCGGCACAGGCCCGGTGCAGCCGCTCGTGTCTCTCCAGAGCCGACAGCACTATGAGAGTCATGGAAGAGTTGACGCAGGTGGCTCGCGTGCGCCGGTTCAGACCGCAGATGCGCCGGAGCCAGTCGGAAGTGAAGATCTGCAGCTCGGCAGAGTCCAGCTCTGGAAGCCACTGGATCAGGAGCAGGAGAGGCTCCACGTTACTGATGCCCAGGAGACCCACGGACGAATGCTCACCCTCAACAGCCTGCAGGAAGACAGCGATGAACAGAGAGAAAGTGAGATGTTCCAAATGTAGTGAGCTGCACACTTAGGGAGCATTCAAAGGTGGTCAGATCACTCGAGACAGATGTTAATACTAAGTGTAAACAGCCTTCTTTATAGCTGAATCAAACATCAACAGTTATTAAACTCAACTGAATCAACACTGAAATGACTTGAGCTGAATAATGAATCTAAAGTCTTTTTTTTAGAGCAGAATGTCTAATATTTGATGAACTTTGCATCATGTGATTCTGTTATTTTGTTGTTGTTTTTTTTACTTTGAAGCGGTTTTGAAACAATCTGTAATGTATAAAGCGATATACAGTACAGGTCAAAAGTTTGGAAACATTACTATTTTTAATGTTTTTGAAAGAAGTTTTTTCTGCTCATCAAGCCTGCATTTATTTGATCAAAAATACAGAAAAAAAACAGTAATATTGTGAAATATTATTACAACTTAAAATAATAGTTTTCTATCTGAATATACTTTAAAAAAAATAATTTATTCCTGTGATGCAAAGCTGAATTTTCAGCATCATTACTCCAGCCTTCAGTGTCACATGTAACATCCAGTCTATCACATGATCATTTATTATGAGTGTTGGAAACAGTTCTGCTGTCTAATATATTTGATGAATAAAAGGTTTAAAAGGACTGCATTTATTCAAAATAAAAAAAATGTCTAATAATATATATTCTAATAATATATTTTCTTTACTATCACTTTTTATCAATTTAACACATCCTTGCTGAATAAAAGTATTGATTTTATTTTAAAAAAAAAAAAAGAAAGAAAAAAAAAAATTTACTGACCCCCAAATTACTGACCAGTAGTGTATATTGTTATTACAAAATATTTATATTTTAAAAACGATAGCTTCTTTTTTTTTTTTTTCTTTTTATTCATCAAAGTATCCTAAAAAAATTATCACATGTTCTGAAAAAATATTAAGCAGCAGAACTGTTTTCCAACTTTGATAATGAATCATCATATTAGAATGATTTCTAAAGGATCATGTGATAATGATCCTAAAAATTCAGCTTTGCATCACAGAAATAAATGATAATTTAAAAGTATAATACATTTAAAAACAATTATTTTTAAATTGTAATAATATATCACAATATTACATTTTTTTTCTGTATTTTTGATCAAATAAATGCAGGCTTGATGAGCAGAAGAAACTTCTTTCAAAAACATTAAAAATAGTAATGTTTCCAAACTTTTGACCTGTACTGTATGTATAAAAAAAAGGGGTGTTGACTTGAGTAAGAAAGGGGCAGATAACATCATGTGACTAGCGCACAGGAAGCAGGAAGTGTCCATCTCACCATATTCATGAGTTCCTTCAGCAGGTGTCTGGACGGCTGACCCAGTGACACCAACACCTCATACAGGTGAGTGTAGCCAATCCGCTCCTTAAACACTTCCTACAATAGAACAAAGTTGTTTTATCATTTTAAATTATTCACTAAATAGTTGAATAGTTCAAGTGACAAGTCAATACGTACAAAAAGAATTAGCACTAGAACATGCATTGGAAATATTATATTAATTATAAGATTTTTTTGAAGATGTAAATAAAGCAAAAATATAATTAGAGTATGTTTTACAAGAAAATTCTATTTCTGTCTTTCTACTTCAAAATTTCACATTTAATTTAATAAAAATATATGTGAAATTTGCTAGTACTTTGACTAAAAAATTCAAATAATAGAATCAAATACAAACATTTGAACGTTTATGTTTTTATGTTAGAATACTTTTATAAAACTTCAGATAGAAATTCTGTTCACAAAGCTTAATTAGGGATGGCTTGATTGTAACAAACCTTTGCAGCAGGTGACTTGTGCAGCACTGTCGTGAGAGTTTTGATTGTTGCCACGGCAAGAGAGTCGAGCCTCCCTTGGAACACCTGATTGGAGGAAATCACAGTCAATCAAGAGATCCAGCCAATGGCTGAAGACTCAGCACAGCGTGAGGCCTGTTCTATTCCTTGCATGTCTGTTTACTTTGCCATGCAAGTGATGAGTGAAAAGCCATGATGAATGGCAAGAATGCTACAACAGAACCATGCTTACATGAACAGGCAGGAATAGAATCAGGCATTGTGGGTGAAATTTAAAAATGTTGATTATCAAAGTGAAACTGTTTGAGTTCTGAGCCTCTGATATAGACCATATCAGACCATCAGTGCTCGGATCTGAAACTAAAACCTCCCCAACACCAACCCAACACACACAATTCATATATACACACAGACAACGTATTCCTTCCACAACCCAGAAAATCTCTGCCCAGCCACGCCGTGTCACGAGACTCCTGATTGGCTGATTGCAAAAATCACATGATGTTCAATCTGCCATTGCAATGGACCATATTCACGAAACACCTTCCGCAGTAAGATAAGCCAGCTTGTTAACGTCTGGTGAAGCGCCATTTGATGTTGTGGTATATATAGAGACTTCTCTCCTGCCTCGTTCTTTTCAGAAACTGAGAAACAAAATAATTGCAACTCCGGCATTAACATGCAGTTTAATCCCAGGAGAGAACCCAGACACGTAATTGTGAACTTAAATGCTTACAACTAAACACTACTGTAACAATTTAAGCTTGCGTTAGCTAGCTAGTGATGCTATCTCGTAAACGACATCAAAATGGTATTCTTGATTATCGATAACTTAACCTTCATAGTCATAACTGAATATCTGCACAGGGTTATCAACTTTGGTTGCCTGGCTGGAGTGAGATTAGTTACAGCTATGCAGTTAAATTCACATTAAAGATACACTTTTTATTCATGAAAATATGTTCTAAAAAATTGTGTCTCCTGGTGAAAAAAAAACAAACTTTAAGTCGAAAATGACATGAAATTAGTATTATAACCAGTAGATGGCAGCAGAGGATCACTAATCAGCTCAGTTACAATTTCAACTATTTTTTTTCACATCTTGCTTTTGGATTTATTTAATTTATTTATTTATTTTTTACTCAATTTTTTTATTTTATTTTTTACACTTGTGTTTATTTTTTACACTTGTGATAGTATATAGTATACAGTATGTTCCTCTTAGACAAACAAAACTTTTCTTCAAATTGTGAATGGATTATGCAGAGAAAGGGCGCTCCTCTTATAGCACAGCTGAAATGACTGAGCTAGCTTATCTAAAATCATGAAGTCACCGTGCATACAGTCCATTGACTCGTTCATTGTGAATTAAAAATGACAAAGACTGGCTGGAGAGTGACAAACACTGAGCAGCAATAAACAGAAGAAGACATGAAATCAAGGAGGTACTTCTATACAGCGTAAAGCACACATCTATAGGTCGATAATCTGAAGGCTGCTGAAGTCACAGCATACCGACCCTGATACCAAACCACCAGAGGACAGGCGAAGGGGGAACGGGAGGAAAACAAGCAAAGCAAAATAAATAGAATGAGATGATTATTGACAGCATGACTGAGTAAATAATCTAAAGACCACTCCATTACAAGCTTCTACATTCACAGCACTTCACAGGAAGAGATGGACTTATAATTGTTCTGCTTCTGCAACAAGGAAGCATCGAATGCCTGATGAAAGAGACCAGGGCCGGTCACTTATGGTGTCAGTATATTTGGATATGACACTCTGTGTTGTTAGGTCATGGTGCAAATGCATGCAAATATGAGTGGGTAATATAAGCAAAAATTTACCATTTTAAATATTACATTTATTACGATATTGTCAAACATTTTTGTCAATGTGTCATCATATAAATGTGATGGAAAAAATTTATCCAAATATAACTCAGAAAGTTAATTTAAATGTGAAACTAGTGACAGGCCAGTATTACACTATAATAATAATGTAATTTTAATAAAATGAAATTTAATTTCAGCAATATCATGTACATGTTATTTTCCGCTATTATGTTTTTAACTTTATAATATATTCATTATTATCTAAAGTCTAAATTTATATTATAAACAAGATAAAAATGTTTTGTTTTCCATTATTAAAATAGAGTGTGCATTTTATATATATATATATATATATATATATATATATTATATATATATATATATATATATATATATATATATATTATATATATATATATTTGTGTGTGTGTGTGTGTGTGGTGTGTGTGTTTGTGTGTGTGTGTGTGTGTGTGTGTGTGTGTGTGTCTATTTTTTGTATATATTATACACTTTATAATATATTAAAACTATTTTATACTCATATATTATTAATACAATACAGTATTTATTATTATTATTATTATTATTATTATTATTATTATTATTATTATATTTTTTTTTTTTTTTTTTTGTTTTTTACATCCAGGAATTCTGTGTAAATCTTGTAAAAATACACATTTCTCATAAAAGTAAATTTCCTGCATGTTATTTGCTAATATTAAATTGGATTGTTTATAATATATTTAGAACCTATTCTCGGCTATTAAATTTTCTTAAAATGTTGTCATGTATGTTCTGATGAAATACAAAAATAAACAAATTGTAATCATTAAAAATACAATTCCATTTGCTCGTATCAACGGTGTATCACCGATAAGTTTGGTTTATACGTGACTTTGTGACTCATAGTGACCCTGCTCAGGTGAGAGAGAGAGAGAGAGAGGACTGTGATCTTGTCCTGGAGTGGTCATGTGGGCGGCGGGGGGCGTGGTGTGCGGGAGCGACAGGCACAGGTGGGCGGTACCTGAATCTCACTCTCTCCTGTCAGTAACCTGTTGGTTAAATCTTTCTGGTCCTTGTCTGCAGCTGTGCACCTAACGTTAACCAGCTGCCGGACGGAGCCGACCGCAGCAAGCACAGACGGGCAGATGAGAGGAAAGTGCAAAGGGTTAAGGTTAAAAGATAGGATGTCAAAGGTCGTGACCCTAAGTGCCTAAATGTTCCGTCGCTAAAGGACAGAAACATGCATGATAGAAAGCAGTGCTGCAGTTCTGATACGTGTACATGCTGATACAAGGTGATAACTCTAGAAGCACAGTAAGACAGTTTTAATAGCCACATACTTCATAAATCTGAAACACATCAATATGCACAAAACAAACTGTTCTTTAAGGCAAAGATAAAATTGTAAATATTTGAACAAGAAACTGACTGGAGAGACAAATTCTGTCATGTGCACAAACACACAAGGAAAATCCTGCAACTCAACACACTGTCAGTTAAACGACAATCAGCAAATCTGTCTTTAGATTCTGACAGGATCTACAACAAACAAGGATATTCCTGACAAACGTTACAATACATAAGGCAGCAGATCATTAACATCCTGTAAAAGTCATACAGTGTCAATAGAGCTCAACTGTTGGGTTTTGGAAGAAGATCTTTTAGAGATCACATATCAATCTTCCACAGGAGATCTACCATGATTTTTAAGATAAGTTATGTAGTTAAATTATGTAGAAGTCAATATGACTGGACTAGAATTACCTGCTGAATATTATGTACCCTTAGGGAACTAATCTGCATCCAAATATACTTTCACTGTTTAGGATCAGATAATTATATTTTTAAAAGTGTAATAAACTGTTATAATTATATAATATATTTTTTCAGGCTAACGAAGGCTAAATTATTGTTCAAAAGTTTGAGGTCAGTAAGATCTTTTTATGTTTTAAAGAAGACTTTTGTGCTCACAAAGGCTGCATTTATTTGATCAGAAACACAGTAAAAACTGTTATATTGTGAAATATTAGTACAATTTAAAATAAGTGTTTTCTATTTGAATATATTTGAAAACGTAATTTATTTCTGTGATGTGCAGCTGAATTTTCAGCATCATTACTCCAGTCTTCAGTGTCACATGATCTTCAGAAATCATTCTAATTTGCTGCTCAAGAAACATTTAGGATTATTATCAATGTTGAAAACAGTTGTGTCGCTTTATATTTTATGGAAACTTAAAAAAAAAAAAAAAATTCAGGATTCTTTGATGAGCAGAAAGTTCAAAAGAACAGCATTTGTTAGAAACAGAAATCTTTTAAAACATTATAAATGTTTTTCCTGCCACTTTTGATCAACTTAATGCATCTTTGCTGAATAAAATAATTAATTTTCTCTTTTTTTTTTATTTGAGCATAAAAGACAGCAGTGGTGTTGTCTGCTAAGAAAATACATTATTAGCTGGGTTTTTGTGTCTTCTTGATCTATTCACAAAGGTTTATGGGAAGAGTACTGCATTTGTTTCCTAGAAAAAGACAAAAATCTCCCCACCCCAAACAGATTTTCAGATGCTTTTTTGCTGTGAATCAAATATTGATTCATCTGGAAAAGCTTTAGAAGACTTTCTTTGAAAATTTCTATGAATGCTCCCGAAACAAAGGGACCTGACAAAGTCATTGTTGAGCTCTATTTTGACTCAGAACTGAATAAACCCCAAATGCATGATGGTCAGGAAATGTGTTGTCTGTAGAGGAGCTCACCTTACTGTTCTGCAGGAGTCGGGTCAGATGCTCAAAGCAGTTACTGTTGAGGAAGATGGCCTGCAGGACGGGGCGGTCGCTGCACTCAAACATGTCCTGAATAGTTTCTGAGTGGAACGGAGAAAAGGATTCAGAAGAGAGAAGCGTCAAGGTTGAAGAACACGACACGAGTGACGAATCTACTCACCGAGCATGTTCACCTGTAACGCCACAAAGCGGCTCTCCCAGTGCCGAGAGCGGGGCGGCGATGGGCGACCTTTGACCTGCGCTGTGGCGGCGGGGTCCGAGTTGAGCAGTTTGAAGTAGCTCTCCAGCACGGAGCTGATCTCCACCTGTCTCTGATCGGAGCTGCTGGCCAGGAGCCGGTGCACCACCTCCCGCAAACAGCCCAGAGTCAACAGCGACTTCCTGTCAGGAGCCTCACTGTCCCAGTCCTCTCCATCTCCGCCTCCGCTCAGACACTCACCGGCACCCAACACTCCCAGCAGCACCTCCATCGTGGCCGGAGAGATGGCCAGCAGAGCGTTACGCTGTTGAGAGAGAAGACGATGTAAAAAGACACATAAAAGAGACAAGGAAGTACATCTTTTTGAACCTAAACCACTTAATGTACAGATTCCATTCAAGTTATTGCAGATCATTTTAGTGGGCCGCTTACACCATTTCAGCTAAAACAGAACAGATTGAAACAGAAAGGAGCGGCTTCTAGACACATTTTAGAAAAGCTGATTAACCATAATATGTTTGCAGATATTTAAAAAATATTATGTTTTAATATTTTTTTTTATGATGAAAAGTGGTGATAGTGTGTTTTTTTCGTTTTTTGATGTTGTGTGTCGGGGGGGGATGCCATTCTCTGTTTTGGTTTGTGAAACCCGCCCACTGCCAGTTTACCCAATTGTATTTCACCACCCCAGGTTGCCAGTTGGCGGAAAGCACAGCGTATGCAATTAGTCTTCAATTGTTTATATATTTGCATAAACAATTGTGACTGGTCTTCTTTTTTGCAATTATTTGCATACATAATTGCAATTGGTCTCAGTTTGTATATTTAATTGAATACTACACTTGTGATTGTTCTTTTTTCATGCATTAATTTGCATACAGAATTGGAGTTGGATTTCTTTTGTGTATTTGTTTGCATATTTAATTGTGACTGGTCTTTGTGCATTTATAATGAATTGTAAAAGGTCATTCTCTGTATATTTATTTGCATACTAAATTGTGATCAGTGGTCTTTCTTGCAATTAGTGTTTGTGTGTGTATAATATATTAGTAATTTTTCTTGCAACTATTTGCATACAGAATTGCAATACGTTTCCTTTTATGTAATTATTTGAATTCTAAATTGTGATTGGTCCTCTTTCTTCCAATTACATGCATACAGACATGCAATTGGTATTCTTTATTAAAATCATTTATATATAGAATTTCAATTCTTTTATGCATTTATTTGCATATTAAATTGTGATTGGTCTTTATTCTTGCAATTATTTTCCAGTTTGTGTGTGTGTGTGTGTGTGTGAGTGTGTGAGTGTGTGTGTGTGTGTGTGTGTGTGTGTGTGTGTGTGTGTATATATGTGTATTTGTTGGCACACCACATTACAATTGGATTACAATTCTTGCCATTTTTAGCATTCCAAATTGTAATTGGTGGAGATTTCATTTCAGCAGTTAACAGAAAGGGAACCATAATTTTATTTAACCATTTTATCTGAAACTTCAGCACTATTATTGTGCAGCTGAGGCATGATCTCACCTGTCCACCCGCGACGATGGCTCCAAACAGGTGCAAAAGGCAACATTTAAGACTGTCCTTCAGGTGCTCACTCTCCTGAAAACATTCTGAAACACACACACACACACGTGAATGAAGAGGAGTCTATTTTTCATGCAAATAACATGTCAACAACAAAAACATGCTGATTTTTTTTCTTGCATGCTTCCTGTTACACTTTACTGTCCACGGTCTTTTCGGTACAGAGCCCCTCAAAGGTTTTTTTTGTTTTTATTTTCCATTAATTTTCATTAGTTCCTCAGTACTGTAGACTAAAGTATCGAGAGCATTCCCTCACAGGTACACTCAGAAACAGAGTGACACTTCATGTCTCTGGCTTCAATGATCAACACACAGATAAGCAGTGTGAGTTTCTAACCACAGTTACACTGAGGATGCTTTGTTTAGAGAGCGCTAGTTATGTGTCATCGCTGAAGGCCAAATGATAAACAGCAGATTTGATCAGTAAATAAACAAGCCACAAGCCCCACAGGGCTCATGCAGAGAGAGAGAGAGAGAGAGAGAGAGAGAGAGAGAGAGAGAGAGACTTACGGTAAAAGAAGGGCACAAATTCTACAGTAAGCGGTGCGGCTTTAAACTTCTGTCTGCTTCTCTCCACAGCACTGAGCTGCCGTCTGCAAGAGCAAACCAACACAAACCAGTTAAACAGACCAATTACTCACACTTCATAGTGCATATTTAATTATTTGCATCATCTACTGAACCCCTCCAGTTTAGGGAGGAAGGAAGGAATAAATAAATAATAGTCAATGCATTAACCGTAATATATTAATTTAAATAATAAAACAATATAAAGGGTTAGATAACATTGAGAAAAAAAAAAATCAGGAGCCTTTTTCCCCCAATATGTTATTATTTTCAGTGGCATTTGTGCCACAAGCCCAGGTTATTTTCCCTATAATAACCTTTGAAACACACACACACACACACACACACAGAGAGAGTGGAAAGACGAACAGCCGTTCACAGAACTTGTAGAACCAGACTACAAGTGTTTATTGGTCAAACACAGCTGTGTTTTTCACTGTATATGTGTGTGTTCGCCTCATTTGACAGTGTGTATCTTCTGATTTGTATGTTCTTTTTTTTAGTGAAATATTTGGTTTGAATTGTATCATAATACTTTAAATTGAGATTCTTCACTGGCCTGTCATCAATGTGGTGTCAAATAACTAAAGTAACAACATTTACAAAGCATTTCACTGCAGACAATGTATTGTACTTCTGCGTGACAGTAAAAAGTTAAAACATTTTGATAAAAGATTAATAAAACAAACATTTTTTCTTTAAAATAACATGTACTGACAAATCATTCACAAGAAGGCCAGGAGTATTTATTAAGAAAGTAAATGATTTACTTTTTCAGTGAATGGTTTTGATTTAACGTTGACTCCGCTATTTTAAACAGAACAGCTCTCCAAACAACACCGGTTTATTCTACAGATCAGCAGCCTAAGAATGCCCTGTTCACTGTGCACCAGGAAACGTCTGGACTGGTACATGCTCGCACAAAGAAATTAACAATCGAGGCTGTGAAGTCCTCTTATTGAAGCATGACTGGCATTTGACAGGTGTGATGTTTACATACAATGCATTTTTTTTGCATGCAAGAAATGTTCACCGTTGGACAATTGGGTGAAAGTCTAGAAAGACGCATCGTGCCATCAAAGAGAAATATTCTAGTTATTTCTGAATAGCTTCAGCTGTGGGATCGGCATTGGTTGCATTTCTCACCCGTGAATGCGATGCCTCCAGTTGTGATAGGGATCATACAGACTCTCACAGAAGGCCAGAGCGTGACGGACAAACTCCTCGGCTTGTGTCTGATCAGCCAGCTCCTTCTCTTTCGTCTTACTCTTCAGCTAAACAGAGAGAAAAAGAGCTGATTTACTTTAATACTGAGGAGAAGAGAGGGAAAAAAGAAGAAACAAAGGACAATAAAGAGGAGAGAAAATGGAAGAGGAATAAATAAGAATAAGAGGAAAGGGGAGGAAAGGGAAGGGAAGAGAAAAAGGAAAACAGAAAGATGGAACAATAAAAAGGATGGAAGAAGAGGAAACAATAATAATAATAACTGTGGAATAATAATAATTCAATGGAAAAAGAAAAGAGAAAAAGAATGCAGGGAAAGGAAGAGGAAGGGGAAAAGAAAGAAAAATGGAAAAAGAGGAAATGACAGAAAAATGTAAAGAAAATGGATAACAAAAAAAGAGGAGATGAAATGGAAGAAGAAAATGCATTTTTTCTTTGTTATATTCCTGTCAAAAGGAAGGAAAATGGAAAGGAAGAGGAAACAACAAGAGGAAATTGGAAGAATAAATGACAGAAAAATAAAGTGAAAGAGGAAAACAAAAAAAGAGAGAGGAAATGGAAGAGGAAACGGCTCCTGTCATTTCCTCTTCACTAACGTTTTATTTTCCACATCCCTTTCCTCTAGTCTTCCTCAAGAAAGAAGAGAGAAACATGGAAATAGAAAAGTGAAGGAAAGGAAAGGAAAGGAAAAAGTAAGGAAAAGGAAAGAAAAGAAACAGGATATGATAGGGAAAAAAAAGAGATTGAGAAATAGTAGAAGAAAGGGGCATGGAAAAAGAAATAGAAAGAAAAGGCTGATGTTTTAATGTTGAGGATAAGGAGGGGGGAGAGGGGAGGAAGAGGAAGAAGCAAACAGTTTGACAACCATTAAATAATGGTGACGGAAAGTACAAAAATAGATGGATAAACAGAAAAGTTGATTTTGGAGCAAGTTCCAGACCTGCTGGATGTAAAGCGTTGTCATGGTGATGATGTGGTTTATGTAGGAACAGGCGCCGATCTCTTCCACATTTGACAGGTTCCTGTCAAGACACATCACACAGCTGTCAGTGTGGAGAAACTCTGTGTGTGTGTGTGTGTGTGTGTGTGTGTGTGTGTGTGTGTGTGTGTGTGTGTGTGTGTGTGTGTGTGTGTGTGTGTGTGTGTGTGTGTGTGTGTGTGTTTGAAGCTGTATTGGACAGACCGCCGTATGACAGGAGCATTCGTTCTATCTGTCAGAGAGATTCCCCTGCCACCCCATGATCATAAATCACATACTGACTGCTGCTGAACGCTACAGTGTGTGTGTGTGTGTGTGTGTGTGTGTGTGTGTGTGTGTGTGTGGACAAATTACAACATCTCACTGAGTGGACATGCATGTGAAATGTTCTCTGGAGAAGATAAAATTGCTCCGCTTCTGATCAAAAGTTTGGGGACAGTTAGATTTCTCAAATCTCTTATGCTTGCCAAGGCTGTGTTTAAAAGTACAGTCAAAACATAATATTCTGAAATATTTTTACAATTGATATGTGAATATATTTTAAAATATAATTTATTCCTGTGATCAAAGCTGTATTTTCAGCATCATTACTCCAGTCTTCAGTGTCACGTGATCTTCAGAAATCATTCTAATATGCTGATTTGCTGCTCAAGAAACATTTCTGATTATTATCAATGCTAAAACAGTTGTGCTGCTTAATTTTTTAGTGGAAAAGGATAATTTTCTATCCTTTCAATAGAATGTCCGAAAAAACATCATTTATTTGACTGTTACTTTTGATCATCTTTGAATTAAAACTATGCTGAATAAATTCTAAAAAAAAAAAAAAAAAAAAAAAAAAAATCAAAAAAATTACTGACCCCAAACTTTTAATTGGTAACGTCTGAAAAAAAAAAGTTTTTTTTTTCACTTTTAAAAACTGTAATATAAATCATAATAATAAATCATGTCTGCTTTAAGTGTGTGTGTGTGTGTGTGTGTGTATATATATGTACATATGAGTAGCAGCTGCCATTCAAGTAATCCTACACTGCAAAAAAAGCTTTTCTTACTTAGAGTTTTTGTCTTGTTTCAAATATCTAAAAATTCTTAAAATCTTAAAATCTAAAAATTCTTAAATCCAGAAGCATTTTCTAGACAAGTAAAAATTATTGTCTTGTTTTCAGAAAAAATAAGTCAAAATTTAGTGAGTTTTTCCTTATAACAAACAAAATGATCTTCTGGTGGTGTGGTAAGAAAAAATATTTTTTTTTGTTTTTGATATGATTTTTTTTTTTTAGCTGTGTTTTTTTTGGTGTGTAAGTGTTTTGAGGTTTTTGTGAGTGTGAACCACACATGAACCCTCAGCAGCAGGTGCTCGGAGAACTCATGAAACATTCAGCAGGATCACAGGTGTCCCGTTTCTGTTTGTACTGAGATTCAATGCACTTCATGTTTTCATAACAGACTCGATTTCCAAACTCTTTTACTTCAGTTAGTTTGGGTATTTAGCTGGAATACTGATCTGTTTTTTTTAGTCATGAAGTGTCTCAGTATCTCAGAGTCTGACCTGCAGGTGACGATGAGGAATTTGAGGAGCAGGAGCGCCAACGTCTGCTGCTCGGGCTCCAGTCCCTCAGACGCTTTCTGCACACACTGCAGCAGCTGCAGACGCAACACCTGCAGGATGTTATCAGGTAACAGCGTCATGACGGGCGGCGTCTCCTCCAACCTGCAGAACACAGGCCAAACAGTTAGAAAATAGAAATATTGTGATTTGGTTCACAAGCTTGTGATGCACGATTCACAAACTTGCATTTTAATTTAAACAAACCTGCAAACTTTAACAAACTTGCAATTCCATTAACAATTCACAAATTGTTACGATTCAATTCACAATTCCATTCTGATCTCAACTGGATTTGAAATAGATTTTATAGTCAACTGCTTGGTACATTACTATAATATTACAGGTTAAAACTGCTTTGTATACAAAAGTTTAAATCAGTCAGGTACATTATAACAACTTTTTAAAGATATAATTACATTTCAACCGGTTTGTTTTTTCAAATATTAACATTTAAGTGGTTTAGCTGTAACTTGTTTTCATGACTGATTTGTTCAAAGAAACATGAAATATGGAAGATAAAAAAAAATTATGAATTTTGTAATATATTACATATATTTAGCAAAATGTATATGCAATGTATGATTCTGCAGTCGTGACTGTGAAGGCAAATAATGCACTACAAGAGTGTGTTTTTCCAGCAACAGAAAGAGTAATGAAGCGTGAAGGAGAGAGAAGAATAAACCCATTACAATCTCATCTCTCTTTCTGTCTGTCGGTTCCTGGGTCTCCTCTCGCTCCGCATTACATAATGTCATGTGACAGTCTAAGCACTTCATGATCACATGACCACAGCTGGGAGAGCTAGAGTGATTTTCTCATGCCACACACTCTGCACTACCTCCGCATAAATCCTTCAACACTCTCCCGCTTTCTGTCCTTCAGCCTCTGTCACGCTCTTATTTCCCACTTTTATCTAGTTCGACCCTCTTCATTTTTCCATGTACACACACACACACACACACACACACACAAACAAACTGGGCTGTCTGGATTTTCTCTATATTGCCGCTCACTTGCATCATAACGTGACCTTGATGGGAGGGCGTCCGATAAATAGGGCTCATTATCCACAGACATGCATGTACATAAACAGACACACAAACATATCAATCATGTGATGTATCTCTAATATTAAATCATTAAATTTAGCTTGAATGCATACTTCCTGTCTAGTCTCAGCCTCATATTAAACACCAACAAACTACTCTCACATGCTTAAGTCTTAAGTAGGGTTATTGTCATTAATTAAAACTAGTAACAAAGTAAAATTTTTAAAGCAACATTTCACATTTTCATTTTAGTTTAAGTACTAAAATAACAAAAAGAAAGAAAGAAATAATAATAAATTAACTAATAATAAAATTTTTTACTAAAAATAACAAAAATTAAAGCAAAAACAGAAAATGTAAAAAAAAAAATCTAATTTAAAATATTAAGAAACACTATAATAGTATGTCAGAAAAATGATTTAATAATGGACTTCACACAAGGTGACATTAACTTGTAACAAGATAACTTTACCTTGTGTGAAGTCCATTATTAAATTGTTTTGCATTTTTTTGTGCCAACTTTGTTTGTTTTTTATTTTCCTTGTCGAGCACCCAATTTTTTTGCCTTTGACGTGCGTGCCTTGGTTCCGTCCTTACTAAAACAACACTGGACATATTGTGCACAAAAAAGGTCAGATTTGGCAAAAAACACAAAGCTCCAATCTGACTGGCCTCTTTTATACAAATAACTCCCTTTAAGGCAAGTCACTTTAGTCTGTGGCCATATTCATAATGCCATGTTTGTCTAAATTGCATTTCAAAAACATATTTTAAATAAATTTGACAACCACTGTATTACAGATTCTGTAGAACTCTGAACATGCTAATTCGTAGTGTCAACCAATATAAAATTGCTTGGTTTGGAAGTGATCCATGAGTACTAACAATGGACAATGGATCTTCTTCCATGTGACTGTGCCTTTAAGCTTAAAAAAAAAAAAAAAAAAAAAAAAAAAAAAAAAGATATTTTCAGACTAGTCTGGCTAATTCATTTGTGCATTCTTGAGTAAGAGGACATTTATTTCTACAGCTGCCATATTGTGTTGCTTTGCCTCTAGCAAAAAGGTGATTAGCTCCTTTAACTGGAGGCAGGACTACAGCCGCCATATTGAGCATTATGGTTACACCCATTTATATATATATATATTTATATGGTTACACCCATTTATATTATATATATATATATATATATATATATATATATATTTATATGCATAAGTGATTCAGGATGCAAATCTACATATTTTTGTATAACTGACTAGTTGATGGGCTGCCTTAATAAAGTGGACCAGACTTGATACTAACAGTCAAAAGTGTAGATATGCAAGACTTTAGCCCATATTTTAGTCCAGAAAAAGCTGAAAGCTTGTGACAAGGAACTGTGAACTTAATAAGCTCATTCTTTTCTTCTTTCTTCAGTTATTGACTTGATAATGGAAGGGTAAGTGCATCTTTGAGGGACAGATTGATGGATGAACGTATCTGGACTGTTGTAATGGTTACCTGGTTGGCGGTTTCTCGAAATCCACATCCAGACATCTCTCATAAGAGCCAATGAAGATCTCCAACCAGAGCTTCAGGTAGTCCGGGTCCTTCTGCGAGTTTCAGAGAACAAGAAAACAACAGAGAACAAGGAAGTGTTAATCATGGATGGAAGTATTCACTGAGATGCAATCTACTGCGAGGTGTACCTTTAGTGTTTGCATTCATGCATTTATCAAGAGTGAATAAGATTGCATTCAGGTACACTGTATTATCAGCTCATGCATTCCCTGGGTATCAAAACCATGACCTTGTCATTGAGCTAGGAATGCTTTTTGTTAGATAGAGTTATCTATCGAAGGTGAGTCCAAATGTTTCAGGTTAGCGGGTGGATAACATCAGGTGCAACACGAGACACCTGTCGACTAACAAACTGCCCTGACCACATTCCTACAGAAATCGCCAACCTGATACACACTCCAGCATTCCCCAAAGCAGACCAGACGAGCTTGACCAAGAACAACGCTCCACAATAAACCCTTTCACCCAGATTATCACGTGCAGAATTAAATCTCGATCAACAGCAATCTGATGAGCTTGTAGTGTGAGTTCATGAAGCATGTGACGCTGTAACTGACGTGGCTGGAGTGTAGCTCGACTCAATGAGGCTGCTTGTGTGGTCAATGTTTAAGCTGTGCTACACTCAGACATCCAGAACAGGAAATCATGCTCAAAAATTCCTCTCGATGAGATCATCAGAGCGCAGCTATGCACGTCCATGCCAAAAAACAACTGACCACTTGGAGAGATGGACAACACGACAGGAAAAGTCATCTGTTTTGGACTTTTCCCAAACACAAAAAACAAGTAGAATGTATTTATGCGTGTATGTGTGGAAAAGAAAAGCCCCATTCATTTGGGATCCAGTGGCAAGACACATGTCTATTGAGGTCTGGATCTGGCCAAAGGTGGCACACCCTGTTTATTTAGAGCTCACGCCACAGAACGAGCTCTGCCTTGCTCTCCATGCCCTTTCCAGCTGGAAGGGTGTGGGGCGAGTCGGTCACATCCACCTACTCATGCATGTCAAGCTCCCAATTAAACGATTAAGTGTTTCTTCTTCTTAAACTGGTAAACATTAACTTTATATTGCACACCCTGGGGGAAACGATTTTGATGTAACCTGCACACCTTGAGTTACTTGATTTGTTTGTTGTAAAATTGTCAAATTAAACTAATAAATGTAACTTTAGATTAAGGCATCTGATAAATGAGTACTTCATACTAACAGTATCTGAGGGTTTGTTTCAGAATGGTTGTGTATATAGACAGAAAACCGTCTGTGATTGGCTAATGCGAAGCATCACTAATGCCGGGCGTATGACCTACAGCCACAACACTGAGCTCACTCTAATCACATGGGCGAGACATCCTGTCCAGTTGACTTTTCTTCTACTGTGCAGCATATTCTCTCTCCTGTGATCATTTCCAAATCGGTTATCCTCTCTTTCAAGAAATACTGCTGGTTAAATATAAATCAAGCTTGGGATGTTGTCAGTTTCCACAGAGAATAACGCTGCCTCACCCCTTGATTTGTAAAAACAAATGAAACATTCATTTACAAGCCAAGCAGACAAGTGTTTAAACTCGTCTCACTGTCTGCACATGCAGAGGCTTCTAAGGCAGTGTTGTGTTAGCATGGTGCTAAGCTAAGAACAGGATACTATAACACCAGCCAGCATTTTTGAACTTCTGGTTCCATTGTCTCAAAATAAATGTTTTTTTTTTTTTTTTTTTTTTGAATGGGTTTTTAGATAACTGCCTGAAATATGGTCTGTGGTTAAAACAAGCAAAAAATTATGTTTTATTCCATGACATAAAATACATAAATAATAATCCATTTATGTTTTTCTAAAGCTTTTTGCGTCTTGAAAAAGATGGTTGCTAACAAATAGCTAAATGTGAATAGAGGGACATTAAACGCCTAAACAGCTAAACTCATTTACTCACTAGTTCACTTTTACAGCCTCATTTTGTTTATACACACAAATTATTTTAATTCAAACTTCCCAGTAGATTTTTTATAAAAATTGAAAGAGTTGTTGGAAGTTTAATGGTGGTGACATTGAAGTCACATGACTGTGGTGTAGTTCCAGGGATTGTACAGTTCTGCTCATAAGTTTACATACCCTTTGCAGATTATGCTAAATGTTAATAATTTTAACAAAATAAGCGGGATCAGGAAAATTGCATGTAATTTTTTATTTAATACTGTCCTCAATAAGCTATTGCACATAAAAGATGTTTACATTTACTCCACAAGACAAAATAATAACTGACTTCATAAAAATGACTTGGTTTGGCCCGATCTCAATTCCAATTTATACCCTCAATTCTAAATCTTCCCCAGAGTGTCAAGGGGTAGGACACTACTACTACACCGTTACACATCATCATGTCGTCAATAGCTCCTACAATATACACACACACACACACACACACACACACACACATACACCATGGTGTGTTTGAACACTGTTGTGCATTAGCGCTGTTTAATTACTTTTCTATATTAATGTGCTGCTTACATTTACACACACACATTGGAGCTCATGCAGCTCACTCACAAACATCCCTGAGCAATGAAACTTGTCAACGCTGCCCCGCGACTTGAATTAATAAAATAACTTCAATACTGAATTGCTACTTCAAGCAACGAGAGGATAAAGTTGCAGTTTTTGAAGCAAGTAAACTGAAAGTGATGCACAGACACTTGCAGGCGAATTCACACAAGCATCTTTCACCTCTATCTCAAAATGACCATATTTGAGAAAAAAAAAGGTTTGGCTATTTCTAATTCTTGGGGGGACTTGTGCATCTTCTGCATATTTGACTCCACTCCAACAATGATTTTAACATCCATCTTTTTAAACTGAGGACAATTGAAGGATCAACTATTTTAAAAGATGAAAACACTTACTGATGCTCAAAAGCCAACCTGATGCAAGAAGAGCCAGTATTAAGATTCAAGGGTATGTAAACTTTTGAACGGTGTCATTTTTATAAATTCAGTTATTATTTTGTCTTGTGGAATAAATGTAAACATCATGTGAAACATCTTATTCAGGACAGGACTAAATAAAAAAAAAATATTACTATGCAATTTTCATGATAATTATTTACATTTTGCATATTTTGCAAGCGGTAGGATATGTAAAAATTAATAGAAGTTGTGATGAAAAAATGTCTAAGAAGACTCATAAACTTGCAATAATCTAAAAGCTAAAGGAAAAATCCTACTGGTGTTTTGTTGAGGGAACCAAGATGATGCTAACTTTTAGGCTGGTCCATAAAATAACATCATCCAAGTAGAACTCTGACATAAGCTCTGAAATACAGAACACAAATGGTGGGTAAAATGGTCTGACTGTACTTAAAAAAAAAAAAAAAAATACATTATTTTTAGCATACTATAAAATAATATAAACTTAGTATGTTTTACTGATCTTGATGCATTGCATTTTGGAGTGAGTTTCTCCATGAAGGATGCATATTGTCTTAGAATTTGTCAGAAACAAGGTCGAACAATTATTATGCTTACTGCCTTCTTGTTGAGAATGTGCCTATGATGCCTTTAAATGCTGTCTAGGTGGGCAGCGCAATAGGTTCTGGAACAAAGCTACTGTTTCAAAGTATAAGCATAACACCTACTGTACATATAAACCTCCATGTTTTAGCGTGAGACATGAGCCTGTGCCCATGTGCTATCACCAGCTAAAAAAAGCTAATTCATAGAAATTACATAAGCAATAACCTGCATGCAATGCGTAACGCTTTAGTAAAAATGCAAGCTGTTTTTATACTCTGAAAGATGAGAAATGATTTTCGGTAGCAATCAACAGCATGCTAGTACACAAACATCAGCTTTAAAATAAGAGGAAATATTCTTTTAAATCCCATCTGACTTAATGTCACTCCAACAGACGCTCTCTGCGTTTATTCTCTCTCGTCCAATATCTTAGTTGTGCGTTTCAATAGTCAAATAATCCTTCACAACAAGAACTCGGGATCCTGTGAGGATCGGATAGGGATTGTTACCATGGTGATGAAAGCGGGTATTTGTGAGTGAGACGGGACGGCACAGGCCTGCACAGCACTCTCCAGTCGCTCGCGCTCTCTCTCACTTTAACACATTTTTCTCTTACTCACACCACTATCTCGGTTTTCTCACTTCTCTCACATGCTTAATTCTGCATCCCGCTGTGCTTATCTTCTCTCGCTCTCTTCTGAACACAAGACGAGACGGCAAAAGAGAAAGGACAACAAGGCAACTGAAAGCATCCAAGATGATTTATTTAGCTCACTAATGTCACGGTCTACAGATGTGCAGGCAGTTCTGTTTAATTAACATCTGTTTTATGAGCAATCGCACAGGTGTGCAGAAGATGTTAGGACAACAACTGGGAAATCTGTCCCGTAATCTGTAATAATATTTCACTATATTTCTATTTTTACTGAATATCATAAGTGACCCCAAACTTATGAATGGTAGTGTGCATAATGTAATTAATAGTTAATTTTAATGTGGGACATTAAATTTTTTTTAGCTAGCTTTATCTAGTCGTAATATGACGTAATATGGTATATGAAATTAAAATATAACATACATAAAATATAACATTGAACTTTTATTCAATATTTCTTTTTTGTTTCATGCATATTGTCATTTTTCAAATAAAACAAATTCAAATAAAAATTTGTAGAGACCTGCAGTATACCAAAGCACTGTAAAAAAATAAATAAAATAATAATAATTATTAAATGTTTGATAGTAAATCAGTATATAATTTAAATTAGTATATTAGTATAATTATGTAAATGAGTATACAATTTACATCTATATATTACCCTATAAGTGTCTTACCATACTTTATTACACCTTTCAAATAATTAATGAAAAATGTCAAATGTCAGGTTTCAATTCTATTCTATTCTATTCTCAGAAGAAACATTACCAGACCCTCAAAAACAAGCTTTAACACCAAAGCGATGAACACTGCTGTGATGCAATGCAGCACAGCTAAAGCTAATAAGAACGTTCTAGTTTTTAATCGCTTGCTGTACTTATTGTTCTTATTTACCAGTATGTACAGTACTAGATACAGCCAATTTAATTTCCACAGTGCACCTGTGAGAATGAGAGAAAATATGAACACAGAGTGGATTACACTCACAAATAGAGGATTTCCTCATTGACCCTCTTTAAACAAGACTAATGGATGAGTACTGTACGTGTGTGTGTACGTGTATGAATAGCACACAGCCCTGTAAAAGCCGTTTATAGCCATCACTGAAGGACAAGCCCTGATAATTACTGGTCTTAACCGGGTCAGAGGTCACATACAAGTAGCTCCGTCCCATTCACAAGACAACTGCTGCTGTCACACATGTGTGGTCTATCATTATCTCAGAGGGTGTGTGTGTATGTGTGTGTGTGTGGGACCAGGACTGTACCGGGAAACACAAAGCGCAGCTTCTATTCAACTGCCAGAGTAAACAGAC
Organism: Cyprinus carpio; assembly: GCF_018340385.1. Classification (NCBI taxonomy): domain Eukaryota; kingdom Metazoa; phylum Chordata; class Actinopteri; order Cypriniformes; family Cyprinidae; genus Cyprinus; species Cyprinus carpio. Next base: position 2,487,168 of record NC_056577.1, read on the forward strand.
CTTGTGAAAACGAAAGCACTTTCATCATGAATGCTTTATTCAATCCATCCGGTTCTTCCTTCAGTCATTTTCAACTCTGTTTCATTCATTCATCTGCCATTTAGACATCTGTCCATCTGGCATTCAGAAAAACAGCAAAGATGTAACATTAGGTAGGTTTTTCCATCTCAAAATGAAACAGTATGACTGCTAAATGCAGTAAGTCTTTGACATTTGGACAGAAAGGGTACTTGTTAATAGTATGCCAAGTCAAATATTACCATAACTATTGTTCAGACTAAGTATTCTTTGATGCATAATCAACCTTCTAGCATTGCTGCCATTTTGGTTCTTTATACACTACTGTTGAAAATTTGGGGGTCAGTAAGATTTACATTGAATTTTGTAGAAAATTTAAACTTTTATTAAGCAAGTATGCGTTGAATCGATCAAAACACTGATAATATTAAGAAACGTTTCTTGACCATAACTTTTTCAAATATATTAAGCAATTAATATATTAAGCAGTTATTTTAAATTGTAATAATATTTCACAGTATAACTCTTTATACTGTATTTTTGGTAAAAAAAAAAAAATGCAGACTTGGTGCTCATACACTTCTTTCAAAAAGTGTCCACTGAATTGGAGCTTTCTTAAAATTTAGAGTTCGAAGAAGATGAGGACGGCTTTTACTAGTCAGAAACGTAATTATGACATGAGCACACCATTAAACTGAAGGAGGGAACCGAGTCATAAATAGAAACTAGTAAAAAAAGATCATCTAGTAATCACTTAGATCACACTAGCAACGCCTGTTTCCTAATGTGTGAAAAAATAAACCACTCTAAACACCTTAGCATACAGCCAAACAAATTCTCCACTTACATTTTCAAAGAACTTAGATGAACTATAGTAAAATAATGCTGCCATTTATGGCAAGTCAGATGACAGAACGTCCCAGTAAATTAATTTCCATCAGAATGCATGAGTTTTATATTTTGTGACCTTGAGATACAATGTATGGCTAAATAGGTTATTCTTCATCTAAAGGAATCAAATGGCATGAGTTATTACTGAATGGACAAAACATACTTGAGATAATGCTGAGCAGGAAACTGAGGTGTACAGAGGTCAAAGGTTTGCTTAATACAGGTGGTTACAGAAGAAAACATCATTCAGAATCAAATAAGAGCTCTCAGTACATGGCTAGAAGGTTCCTAAAACAACATTTCTCCAGCATCTGATATATAGAGGCTGAGCAGGTTTGGCTCCAAATCATCTTGTCCCAGGAAACACTAAAACACATGTCCCAGAATTCACAGCAAAATGACCACTGTAATGCCTGCCAACATGCATAAATGTAAATCTGACAGACATAAACATTATCATTAGGCTACATTAGCGTGCAGAAGAGGAAATGTCACCCCACGCTGCGCTCTGAAGATCACAGGCTGGTTAATGCATGAGAGCAGAAACCATAAACAAAGCAAAGGTCATTCTTGCAGCAAACAAAACCACACTGGACTTGCGACTATCAGATCATGACGGAAATAATGTCAAGGACGAGCTGGCAGGTTGAACGTGTCACTGTGAGAGAATCAAGACTGCACAACACTTGATTGATAACTGAAGCAAAACTGCATATCCCATAACTTTGTGACGCTCTTTTATCATTTAAAACCTTACTGATCAAAGCACATGTTTTATTCCTTAATCCTTTTAGACCTAAATCTCACATTTGCTGCCACAACCGAAAGCTACTGTTCTGATTCGGAAGTCTTATTTTATCTGGCAGGTCATCTGGATAAGATCTGCATCCCAGTGGACGGCCGCGGCTCCGAGGGGCTCACGCTCTAATCGCTGTATTACGCTAACATACCATACCCACAAGACACTGCTGACACTCAAGTTCTTGAGGAAGCAGAATATTCTCTCTTGTGGGAAATGCGTTTTAACATTTGTTCTGGCTACTGAGAATGATTTGGTGTTAAATGTCCTTAAATGTCCTGAACCTGCCACAGTCTGATAATCACAATAGTCTCAACAAGGATCTGAATATACCAGCGTGATGGTAACCTAGCAGTTAAAGATCTGTACTGGCAACACAAAACACTAAGACAAGAAGTTTAAAGGAGTGAGAAGAATGCTATTGTGTTGAATCTGCAGCTGTTAAATAAAACTAGAGGCTAAAGTTAGTGAACAAACTTTGATGTTGGCTTGATAAAGTTAACATGGGCAGCCTCGAAGCATAAGAGCCAGATCACATGTCTGTTCTGTGTTCTTGAGCTGGCCCCGCCACAAAAAAAGTACAACAGTTATTGTTTTTGTAATATTTTTCTATAGACTCTTGCTATGTTGTATTGTAATATAGAAGCTTATTATGACAACAAAATTGTTCATTGTTAAACAAGAAAAAAGCAGGTTTATTCAGTCATGAGCAATGAGTGATTTTCTCATTGTTGATGGATGAAGATAAAAGACCGACAGCAGCCACGCAGTCGCTTTACAAAACAAATCCAATATAATGATCCACAGTGCATTTATTTCTCAACAGTTTATGTTCACTTGAGACATAAAGGACCCTAGATGGTTGCTAGGGTGTTCAGGGTAGTTGCTATCGTGTTGCTACATGGTTGCTAGGGCATCCTGGGTGGTTGCTAAGGTGTTCTGGGTGGTAGTTTGGGTGTTTCTAGGCAGTTGCTAGGGTGTTCTGGGTGGTTGCTTGGAAGTTGCCTTCATAACCTGAGTGGTTGATAGGGTGTTGCTAGGCAGGTGCTAGGGAGTTGTGGGTGGTTGCTAGGCGTACAGTCAGAAATATCTGTCTTAGAAGTAGTAGTAGTTTAAATAGCATAACAATATGTTGGCTTGAGAAACTATTGCAAATCGCAACACACAAAAAAAAAAAAGTAAATAAAACAAAGATTGAAGTAGCCTGTGTTTTACAAGAAAATGCCATTTCAGTTTTTCCACTTAAAAAAAATGCCATGTTTAATTGGATGTTACTTGCCATTTATTTGTAATTATTTGTAAAATTTACTAGAAATGTCAGTGAAAACTATTCAAAGTAAATCATATGCCAGTTTTTTTCAGTGTAATTGAAATAAATCTGAAATAAAATCTAATAAATATTAGATTATACATTATTAATGTTGCCTTTGCAACTAACTGATAAAATAATGATTTTATCATTTAATTAAATAGTTAAATAATAAGAATTGGAGTTCAATTGAAATTTAATTTTTATTAAAACTGAAAGATAAGAGTTCAATTGAAATAAAAATTTTGTATAAATGTGAAAGGGTAAATTATAATTAATAAAAAAAAAAAACACAAAAAAAAAAAAGAGCAAAACATTAATTAATAGTATATAAATAATACCAAAACAACACTTCAGCTATATTACAAAAATAAAGGGTGAAAAAATAGAAGGGACATGAATTAAAAACACGTTTTACTTCCATAATTTGATGTATTCACATTTTAGGAATGAATTTCTATATGACAGCTTATCAGGCCGAAAATTAAGAGGTGTTGGTGACCAAATCAATTTCAGAGAAAGTCCAAATGAGAGAGCCTTATCCTGAAGACATGTGAGGCTTTTAAAAGTTAAAGTTGCTGCACCACTAACAAAAATGGAATTGCAAACAATGTTTTCAAACAGATTTCCTGAACACTCCCCCTATCTGCCACTGGTCCGTCAAACAATTAGCTCCAAATTCACACCATTGGTTGAGCCAGTGTTGCACAAACAAACAGAGCACCGTAACTGACATCTGAAGGTCTACTTATAGTTGTTCCTACATCTTGAATTGGAATAAGAAAGATTTTAACATTAAAAAAAAAACTACACGCTTCACCTTTAAGACCTGTCTTTTTTTTTCTTTTTTTTTTTTGTAAACCAACATGAGACCCATAATCATATGGGTTCATTAGGGAAGAATAACCAAAACACAATCTGTCACTGTGCCCTGAATCATCGTGGGTTGATTATCTCAAGTCCGATTACATGACAGATGTGGGTCGGCAGTATCCCTCATCAATGAACACAACTGGACATTCCCAACCACCGGAGCTCAGCGGATCTCCCCAGAGGACATCTCATGATGTCACAACATGCGTTCACATATAGAACACAGTGTACCAGCCCCATGCACTCCTCAAGAAAGAAATAAATAAAACCGCACTCCTTCTTACATGCAAGGAGATTATCTGGCCGTGCTTAGTGATGCAATGAGCCTCTGCGTGAGAAATTAAATGCATTAACTCTATGAAAGTGCATGTGCACTGCAAGCTCTTTACCTTATTGCAGTACAGCATCCAAACCTCATACAGTCTCTCGGTCGATGCCATTCTGCACCGCAAGCTGTGAGCATGTAGGCGGAAATCTTCCCGATAGTAACCCCGATTATATTACGGTCAATATTCCCGAGCCCTCATGGTGTCAACATCCTGCCAAAAGGAGTTTGCCCATATGCCACGTTGATTCCTGGATAACAAATCCCACCAATGAGTGAATCCGAGTCTGTGTTAATCCAGGGTGACAGATCGTGTCATTTCCCCTGTGCACGGTGAAATCACATCCATCATGTGAACGATACGATTCCCAGAAGACTTGGACTTGTGCGTTTCCGGCAGTTTTCCACCAGCAGCTTTTCCAAAAATTCCTCTGTTCTTCCAAGCCCTGTCGACAAATACAGCACACGTTACAATTTACACGCTGCACGAATTCCAAATTCCAAAAACAAACTTGCATGCCACAGATAACAGTAAATGTGCAATGCATGATTTTAAAAGAAGGAAAAAAAATCTCAAAATAAACAGAAACCCATGACATCATCCCAGGCCAACTCAACATGTTCACAGAGCCAACATTATATCCCAGGCCTTGAAATAGCACGTAAACTATATTTTAAATGAACCATATTGGTTCAGATTATTTCTATGAATTTATTATGTATAAAGTAAGAGCTGATGTAGAACTCTGGGTGTTACTGTAAGCTTTAGATCTTAAACAAAAAAACAGATTCTAGACTTTAGATAGAAACTTACTCCTACAGGGTGTGAAAACATTCAACACTTAGAGCATCCGCATTATCTTGCCTAAAATATTTACTACAGATTTAAATGTAACACTTAGGAACAGCCCCTAAAATCAACACTTGTCATGTTATAAAGATCAGATCATGATAAGAAGTGGCATCGGCATATACAACAGCACTAATACTGTGCATCTCTCTGAAACTCACCTGCCTCAACAAAAGCAGCCCGTCCAAACTCCCGAGTCCAGACCCAGAGCGTGTGTTCTGGTGAAGAATCCAGGAATGTTGCCTGAACTGGAAGCGCCACTGACATTTAAAGCATGTTGGTTTCAACCACCCAAACTAGCTTTTCACTCATTTTGTAACCAGATAAGCTTGACAGCCCGGATGCATAAGACGAATATCATCGCGCTGGACTGCGACTGCTCGTTACAAAGCCACTGCACGAGCTCGGGCGGCTTGAAGGTGTGTGCGCTTGTGTGTGTTTGTGTGTGTGTTATATTCTTCCCCAGATGTTTTACGACAGGCCGCACTCCTTTACGTTGCCTATGTGGAGCTCATGTGAGTCCCGAAGGCGTGGCTGAAACTGGCGAAACGACCAATCCCACAAAGGCTTGGCCTAATGAATATTAATTACATCATGCTGACGTTGCTACGTATGCTTCCACAATGTACAAAATGTAGTTAAAAAATAATAGTATTACACTGATATAATATATATCAGTATGATACTATTCTTTTTGATAAATAATAAATAAATATACATGTATATCAAAATAACAAAAATTAAAATTCAGAAAAATAAACTCTCATATGTTATCATGTTTCATTTTTACAAAAACGTTTATCATGCTCGAGTCAGACCAGGGTGTTCGGTTACCTAATCTAATTAATATTCATAAGTACGCTTCAGCAATTCGCCAAATGACTAGCGTTCACATGCCTGTCAGCCAATCAGATAGGCTCACTGTATACACATGAGTTTGCATAATTAATATTAATAAGATGTATTCAATATAGAAAGACTGCTAAATTCAGCCTCAGTAACTCGGTCGTCGCTATTTTTAGATCTATAATTAATGCACTTCAAGTTACTTTGACATAAAACATATTGGTTTTTGCAAGCATGATAAGTTAAAAAGTGCAGGATCTATTTGACGATTTTGTGCCTCCCTCTGCTGGCCACAGAACGCAAATACAGAAATACTAAATGCAACACAAACAGCTAGAAATGAAATATTTTTGAAAATATAAATCAGTCAAATTAGATAAGTTGTAAAGTTGCACGGGAAAACAAGAACACTTAAAAAGCTAAATTTAGAAAATTATATATGGCATTTTTAATTGGCAGAAACTTAAAAAGTTAGAATTTCACTTTTGAGTCTACACAGCATTAAGAAATGGCACAAGGCAAAAAACAAAAGACAGGACACCAAAAAGTTATGAAACAGAGTAAGAATATATTTATCATGTCTAAATATCTCATATAGTTAACATGTACATATAAAAAAAAGAAAAATCAGTAAATATAATATGGGTCACAGTTACAGCTGCTCAGTCCTTCAGTCTGATTTTGATTGTGTTGAGGCAGTGTTGATGGGCGGCTGAACAGCACAGCATTGAAAGTTCGCTTTATTTCTTCACAGGAGCAAAACGTGCAGTTTCTTCGTACAGAGCAAGAGGAGGATGTGGATATTTGAACACAGAGATACACTGTACACACACCCACATGTTCACTGGCACAGGTTGAGTGGGTGATGCACTAATGAATTCCACACACACACACACACACACACACACACACACACACACACATCTGGCTCAGTTTGATGACCTCACTCGTTGGAGTTGGATCAAATCCAGTGATTTGCAGTTAGCTCATGATGTGATTGGCTGCTGTGAACATCAAACACACACTGACATGGTCTATATTCAGAATCACATACTAACAGTGTATTCCGTAGTGTGCATGGAACACTTGGGTGACCTTCTACATTGGCCAAAATGTGCAGAATACACATGAGCACACAGCATGGGATAAGACACAAGTCACAGAGTGTGTCTTTAACTGCTTGTTTCTGTCCATAACGAAAGAGGAAATGTTGCACGAAGTGACCAATCGCATAGCTTGACAAGTGCAGGTTCTTTACTGTAGTGTACAGAAAGTTGTGTGGGACATATTTAAAAAATACTTGTTTAAAAATAGCTATTATAAAATGGATCATTCCGGTCCTTGATTCTGATAGGTTGAGCCAAGTTCAAATCTGTTGGAACCACAACTGTTTCTGAGGAACTACATTGTTTGGCGGAAGAATACTGTTTTTATTAATATCATTGCACTTTACTTGCTCTGTTTTATTTTGTGAAACCTTACTACAAATATGGAATAACCGTTTTATAAAAGCAATAAGCCCCATGAAGCTGTGGTTTACAGTGAATTTATAACTTATAACTTGGGGCTTATTGCTTTAATAGTAGGGCTGCACGACTTATGGGAAAAAAATAGATTTTTCTGAAGAAAAAAAAATTGCTTCAGAAACTTCCAGGCTTGCTGTCTTTGTTTATAGGGCTGCACAATTTGACCATTTTTTTTAATAATTATTATATATAAATATGAGTATAATATACATAATCTATTATTATTATTATTTAAAAATATTAAACAAATAAGAAATATAAGAATTGCAATATTTCACAGTTAAATTAAAAACAAATTATTTAATAATAATAAGAAAATATTTAAAAAATAAGAAATATTAGTTTTGTAATATTTTGCAGTAAAATTAAAATAGAATATTTAAGAAAAACATTATTATTATTGAGAAATACAACAAATATTAGTACTGTCATTTTTAATTTTACTCTGAAATATAACAATACTAATATTTCTTATTTGAATAATTATATTTCTCAATAAAAAAATAAATAAACAAAATAAGAAATATGAGATTTGTAATATTTCAACTATTATTATTATTATTATTAATATTATTGATAAATAACAATTATTCAATTAAGAAATATTAGTACTGTCACATTTCACTGTAACATTTAAAAATGTCAAGTATTTAAGAGAGATATACATTTAATAAATTAAAAGGCAGCCTTTGAGATTTCAGAAACGCACTGTATCACAAATTCAGTTTTATTTTGATTAATCGTGCAGCCCAAGCTAAAAGGCTTTTAGTTGGGGGCACAGACATTAACGAGTATATACTTGCGCTTGTTAATCAGGAAATGTCTAGGCAGATGTTTGATTGGCTAAAAATGTAGATACGCCCATGAGTGCAAGATGATGTCATCAATACTTTGGTCAATATAGAGGTGGGATTTAGTGAGATTTCACTGTGGGTGGGGCTACCGTAACATGATGTGACATGAATACAAACTAAGTGAACGGCAAAATGACCAAATCTAGCTGCTGGTTAGGACAGAAACAGATGGCGAGGTTTAGGAGAAGTCCCACACGCTGTCCTCGGGCTCGGGGTGGGTGGGTGACGGGGTGTTGCAGGTCTGGATGGGTGTTTCAGACGGAGGCGTGTCTGGAGGACAGGACACTGGCACGGCCGGATACATCAAACTGAGGAAAGAGTCCCTCGTGTGTTTCTTCACCTGGAAGAAAAATACAGATCAATGATTGATGAATCAAGGCTACACTGTCAGACTGAAGACAGGGTGAAACTGAGAGAAAGCTCGATGAAAGGGTGAACGTACCTGTCTGAAGAAGGGATGGGTGAGGAGAGCTGTCGCAGACGGCCTGAACGACAAACACACACATATTACATCGGGATAAATGAAAGTAAAAAGGTTATTTTTTATATTTTAGATATTTTCATCGGCCCTGGCAGGTGAACTGAGAAAATAACTGTATGTGTGTGTGTGTGTGTGTGTGTGTGTGTGTGTGTGTGTGTACCTGCGCTCAGGCTGCTGCTGCAGGCACAGTTGGACCAGGTTGTGCAGTGTGGCCGAGTGGTTTTTGGGGGCGGGGCTTTGAGGTCTCTCTGCAGTGGCAGTACGAGTCAGACTTCCGGTCGCAACACTCTCGCCGATCCCCGAATCCACACCGGAGCGGGACACCTTGAGCGCCCCCATGTCTCCGAGAGGATAAGGAGGGACGTCGAGGAAACAGCAGTGAGAACCCCGCAGCTTCTGAAGCAGCATCTGCAGGAGAAGAAACAGGAAGTGAGTGTTTGGTGGTCACAGCTGCGTGCAGTAGATGGCACATGTAAAGGACAGCAGTACCAGAGTGGGCGGCATGTCCTGGAACGGCACTCTGCCACTGACCAGCTCACACGCTACGATCCCCAGACTGTAGATGTCTGACTTCACTCCATAGCCGTGAAGATCTTCATCACAGAAAGAGAGACACAAAAATCTCATGAAGCTCAATGGTTTTAGAACTGATGTTGGTGTTGACATTGACCAGGCCTTATAAATAAGAATGTACAATATATTAGTACTATATCAGTTATCAGCCGATATTAGTGATTTTATTTAAATGTAGTCTTATCAGTGTTGTTTTAGTACAGAGATACTACTATTATAGTTTTTATTAATATTTTGAATTAATCTTATGTTATATATATTTTCGATTTTCATTTTTAAGTGAAAGGTTTAGCAATTTTGTCATTTTAGTTTTTTATGTCTATATAGGTTTCATTAATTTTTATTTCAGTTTTACTTTCAAAATAATTTAGTACATCAACTAAATGTAAATGAGAAATGTTGCATTGGCAACTAGCGAAAATAAAATAAAATTACATTAAAAAAGTAAATTAAAAAATAAGTAAATAAAAAAAGTAAATAAAAAAAAATACATAAATAAAATAAAATAAAATAAAATAAAAAAATAAAATAAAATACTCAGCAACTAGCTGAAATAAATTAAGTTGAAATTTACAGAATGAATGAATGAATACATTTATGTTTTAAAAGTTTGGGGCTGGGTAAGGTTTTTTTTGCATTTACTTGCATTTATTTTATATTTGATCAAAATACAGTAAAAACAGTAATATTGTAAATATTTAAAATAACTGTTTTGTATGTAAATAATATATCATTTAAAACTTAATTAATTGCTGAAATGGCAAAGCTGCATTTTCAGCAGCCATTACTCCAGAAATAAATAGTGTCTTTACTGTCGGTTTTGATCAGTTTAATGTGTCCTTGCTAAATAAATTAATTTCTGTTAAAAAAAAAAAAAAAAAATTGGTAATGTGTAGATCAGACAGATTTGGATATTTAGTTGTGCATGTTCAGTTTTTATATTTAGATTACCTGTGCCACAATCAAATCTGTAAAAATATTGTTTACTGTTATATGCTGTCTACTGTTCGTGTCTGGAGTGTGTGTGAACGTCACCTGTCGCAGCAGCTCAGGACTCAGCCAGGGCAGCAGAGACGGACTGTGTTGAGGCATGTCAAACACGGCTCTCATCCTCTTGCCGTCCTTCATCAGACTGTACACGCTCTGCAGCCCCGACAAACACACACGGCCTTCAGCTGACAGCAGCACATGACTCGCCTTCACACCCCTGCAGGACGCACGAGATGAGGAGACCAGATTGATTCAGGTCTCTGTGACCGAACAGAGTCTTCGTGTGCTCACCTGTGCACATAACCCATGCGATGCAGGTACTCCAGCGCTCGGAGCACCCCGTACAGCAGGTACGCTATCAGAGACTCGCTCATTCCATCCGGAAAACACGACCTGAGCAGAGAGTCTGCAGAACCTGAACGAGACGCGTGCGGAGAGGGAAACTGAATAAGAGAAGGATGGGAAATGAAAGAGCATGTAAAGTACAGGCAACTCTTACCATAGCTCATGAGAGGAGACAGAACCCAGAGCTGACAGCTCGAGCTGAACACCAGTCTGGATGTCAGCAGGTTTGGGTGACGGAACAGTCTGGACAGCAGAACCTCATTCTGCAAAATAATACACATAAACTATAAATACCAACTGTCTTAAACCAATGGTTACAGGGCCAAATAATGCCTTGAAGCAATAGTTCACCCAAAAACATTAACAGTCTGTCATTATTTACTCCCTCTCATGTTGTTACAAACCCAAATGTTTTATATTCGTTTTGAATAATAATGCAAATGTTGATCTGTTTTATAGAATGGCTTCAAAAAAAATCAAAATCAAAATCAAAAAGTCTTATGGGCTACATTTTTTTTTTTTTTTTTTTGGGAGGTTTATTCCATACACCAACAGTCACAATGAAAATAGTTCCATGACGAAATAAAAATGATCACCAAAACATTATACTAAAAATGTTATACTTATTTTACTAAGGGTGCAAATGGGTATTATATACATATTTTTTTATGAATGCAATATGTTTTCATTATTAAAATCTAATTGATTTTCACTACAACAGTGCTCTTGTAAACATCATAATATAAATATTATTATTTTAATATAATAATTATATATACATATGTCTGTCATTATTTTTATTTCAGAATATATATATATATATATATATATATATATATATATATACACATACAATTATAATTATAAATGTATTATTATATATAGTATAATACATACTAATTATATATTTAAATATTTATTTAATATTTTATAATAAACACACACACACACATATTAAATACAATTACTTACAATTAATTACAATTACATAAAAGCCAGATTTATCAAATATGAACAATTACACACAAAAAGTAATTTATATATTATATTTAATTTTATCTATATTTAGTTCTATTTTTTAGTTATTTTAGTTATATTATTTATTTATATTAAATAAATAATAAGTTATTTATATTAAAGTTTCAATAAACAATTTGACTTTTTAAAAAAATTTGACTATAATTTCATATACCAGGCTTTATTAAAATCTAAAATCTAATAAAGCTTCATTTGAAAACAGTAGAAATCAGTGTGTGATGTTCGCATACGCATGTACACACCATCAGCTGCAGCAGCTCATCTTCTGTGCACTCGTCCAGGTTAGTGTTTTTCACCGCCACCAGCCGGCCGGACAGTATGTGTCGAGCCATGCTCACCTGACTGAGGTTATTAAAGCCCCGGCCTGCACACACACACACACACACACACACACACACACACACACAGTGATATAAACATGAGACTTCAGGGAATAACTAACATATCATACTACATAAAGCACATCACGGTCCCTACCCAGTTGTGAGAGCAGCTGATAGTGGGCGGGGTCAGTGGAAAGATCTGTGATGTCATCTTCATCCGTCAACACAGAACACGGAGAGACGTCACTGCTCTGTCACACACATAACACAGCACACAAACACACATGAACAGACATATAGTGCACACACACACAACTCTACCTGAACTGTAGAAGGATCGAGTTATATTCTGATCTCTGTGCCATTAAACCAAATTTGTTATTATTCAGTTAGCTTCTATAAACATGCCAACACTACAGCATTTTAGACTTTAACTTTCAGGATGGGAATACCTAAAGACAACCCACAGATGTCTCCTTTAGCCAAAGACACGGGGACAACAGCACAAGTGAGCTTTCATCCAGAGCCATGGAACAGAAACACAGCTTTGTGATTCCCAACACAATAGATCCACTCAAATCTCAGATCAGACTCATCTGAAGCTCGCTGGACTTTGTGAATATGCAATGATGTTTCTCTGGCATGACCGTGCTCTCGAATATCCTACAGGGCTTTCACACTGACAACCATTTGCAGTGACAAAGCAAACGGAAGTCATTCGTTTTAAATCAGAGTCTGTGATTTAATGCGACGTGGGCCACAGCGGCCGATGGCAGTGCGACAGAGCGAAGCAGAGTTCAGCACAGACTGTGAAGACCACGTGACCCATCTACTGGTACAGTTTTATACAGCAGACAAGTACGAACCACAATTGAGCATGTTTCAATTGAGCTATCAAACAGTGCACAGGCTTGTAATTAGAATTTATAGAAGACAGAATATAGAACATGGAATTTAAAGTGCCCCCATTATTACTTATTACTATTACAGCAGCCTTGGTGAGCATAAAAAACCACAGTAGTACAGTAATTGAATCACTGTCCGTGTGAATCCCCCTTGAATGGCTCGTCTAAAGAGGACAAAAGCCAATGGCTGATGTCTTCAAACACACTGAGGCCGAGATCTATTATTAGACTCTACTGACCGAGCACTGATGGCTGACGTCTTCATACTGCTCCTCTATGCTGATGGTCTGGACTCGTGAGTGGGAGGAGATACAGGTGCAGTCCTGAGGGGAAGAGGGGAGGAGACATGAGACACGCCCCCCACCCCGCAAATGAATATGGAGATGAATACAGATATATACACAGTATGAATATGCATGAATTGTGCAAGGGTGGGCTGAAGGGCAAAGACACGGGAAAACGAGGAGATGATTGTGGAAATGTTGCAGCGCAGAGTCGACCTTGCCATGTTTGATTAAGCCATGCTTCACAGGCATGTTCCGTATTCAGTGTAAAACATGAAAAAAAAATTTGAATCCTTTATTGAATCCAGAACATTTCTTTATGAGCGAGACATTGACTCAAGCCTCCTGGATTAAGAGGTGAGGTGGAGGATGAGGACGTTTATTATTAAACGTGCTGATAACTAGGGAATAGATAATAATTAGGCCATGGATATTGTTCAGTGAACATCTTCAGCCGATAAAAACACCCCTAAAGCACTACAACTATACACTAAACCCAGAATCAAACCCTTCATGCAAACACATTCTGACTGCAGAAATAAACACAGAAAGCATGAAATACAGAATGCATTGGGCTTTGAGCAAACAAGCTGGGGATGAAAAGATCTGACTCTCACCAGAAACGACATGAGGTGCTTTTGGCCGAGCCGATGCTTCACTGGAGTTCATTTACCCGATTCTGGAGACAGTGAATAACAATCAGTCCATCTGCAAAAACACTCCTGCCGCTGTTTTCTGGCTGTTTCCAGTGTGTCACGCTACATTTTTCATCGCAAGAAAATTTACCCGAAAAGCAAAATGTTTTTGGCTTACCTGGCTTTGCTCGGATTTCACTGCGTAAAACACACGAGAGACTTCATCTCATCTTACGCTGCTCCATTAGAGTCCTGTGAAGAAAACCATCAGCGGAGAAGCTTTCAGGCACATATCAAATGTTCAGGGCTTAAATGGCATCACATGTGATCCTGATCCAAAGCATCTCATCTCTGTTTTCTAAGCTTACAGAACTATTTCTGTAATTTCTTAATAGTCTGATTTCAAATGCATCTTGTCTGAAAAGCAGCATCTATATTCTGGCCTGGAATCAGTGTCTGGCTCTGCTTAAATGACTGTATGAGTCTGATCTCCTCTCTGCTTGAGACATCATCATCATCATCATCATCTTCAGTTATATCGCTTGATAGGATGTCATATCTGTCTGGACGCATCAGCTCTGATATCGCCGGAGGTGACATTGGGAACTACTGTCCATTTTGTGTTGCTACTGTATGTTATTAATATTAGCAGCATCGAAATGAGTTCATGCTTGCCTGATTGCAATTTATATTAAAAAGAAATATATTAAAGATTAATGAATGTATATAGCACAAGATGACGTCTCTTTGTTAAACTACAGTTGTAAATAAAATAAATCATGCATATTATATTGGTGCACAATACAGCAAACAAATAGATATGCATAAACATGCATGCGCAAATGAGATGATATGTTAAATGTTAAATATGTAATTATCAGAGCGGCTGAGAGAAGGTGTCCTTCCTAGTCCTTGACAGTGACTGCATGTAGGTTAACAGGGTTAAGAAAAAACATCTTTAACAAAGAGCAACGGTGCACTAGAAGGGTCTAAAATAAGCTGGACTTCAATATTAAATCCACCCTGTTTCATGTGAATTATGTTTAATGCTGCATTAATGCATTTGGTGACTGTACTAGGGAATTTTTACATGATTTAACATTGATAATGCGGGATTAATATTATTCGCACGTGCTACAATGACTACTGTTTTCCAATATTATGCATAGCAATAATTTTCAGAGTTTGATGAGAAGCTCAAATCCAGATCAAAAACTCACCACTGTTATTCATGTGGATGGAGGTTCTGCTGTAGATTGATTTTGACGGCGGGCGACAGTTCTGGGCAGTTACAGTTACTTCTGTCACATCACAGTTTTATCGTATGATGAAAAATCACGCGGCGCCTCTCATATTTACCAATAACATTTGTAAGTTGACTTGCCAAGTCTTTTCTTCTCAGTCCCAGCTGATCGCGCGTCACGCGTGACGTATCGGAGACATTTACATAATAAAAGTCGCTCTCACACGCCGTAAGGCAATGCATAATAAAACACTCAATTCGCCTCTCCGTCATTTAAATAATAATTTAGGATTCCGTTTAAAATTATTAACGATATTTATCCCTGTAATTAGTTCCTTAGACACAGATTTATTTTGGCTTGTAATGAGCGCACCTTTTGTGAAGCAGACATAGAGTATGCAAATTATCTTTAAAAATTCTGGGATGATCTTTATGCTTGGTTTTGTTTGAAGTTTGTAATACCTGACTTTGATTTTAAAGCTGAAAAATATTTTTGTTTTTTGGAACTTTGATGGTGAAATTTTAGTTAATAATATTGTGATTTTGGCGAAATACTTCATTCATAAATGCAGATTCCAGGTAACCCACAACCCCTACACACTTACACACACTTACACACTTACACACACACACCTTCTTACTTTTCAAGAAAGATTTAATGGCCTTCTTTAAAACTCATGCATCATAAATGTAATCATTTGATTTATGTTTTTTGATGATTGAGTCCCTTGTATAGTTTTTTTTTTTTTTTTTTTTGATCATTTTTCTGTATTTATTTATTTATTTTTCTTTATTAATATTTTAATCAAGTTTATTTTGTTTAGATATTTATCTTTGTTATGTTGCTATTTGAACTTACTGGAATTGTATTAAAAATTTTCTTACTGTTGTTTACCTGATACATTGTATGTGCTTTTCAAGCAAAAAAAAAATCATAATAATAATAATTTAAGATTTTTTTTTTCCTGAAAATAACAAGAATTGAACTAAAAAAAAATGTTGCAAGCTTAAATTAAATTGCACGTTTATAATTCTTAGAATAATTGGACAAATTGTGTTTATTTTTGAATAAGGGACTTAAACATTCAGAATTAAATCTTACTTTATTACTTAACATTACAAACATTATTATACACGTGATTTTTTTAACCAGCAAACAACAACAATAATAAGTGTTGGTGTTGTTTGCTGGTTGAAAAAAAATAATGAGTATAATAATGTTTGATAAATCGATCTCTCAGGGACTTTTATCATAAACAAATGTCGGGGAATATATGACGTAATTAAGCTCACTGACGCTGTTTGCCCAAACGCTTCCCCAAATCCCTCCCCCTGCGCGCGCCCCGCTATTGTCTCAGACGCTCGGAGTGACAGGAGCCGCACGCGGCGGTAGCGCTCAGGAGAAATACGGATTTTAAGTGAACTGAAGGTAAGAGAGAGATTTTTCGTTCTTTGATAAATCACGAACGTACATGTGTGTGTATGCAGGGAAAGTGGATGAGTTTGACGGGTTGTAGAGGGTAAAATCACGGATGTGCTGACTGAGGGAGGCTCGTTTGGTCACAACGAGATCGGGATCAGTGCGTTTCTGTGAGTGACCAACGGATGAGCAGATGTGTTTTCTGAGAGTCATAACTCTGATCTAACGTTAAATAATCCGATATGACATCTGCAGGGGTTATGAAATCTGTTCAGATCAAACTGATTGTTTTTCCCCTCACGCTGCATCATTAAAGAGCATCTCTGTGCTGCTTTTGTTCGTGTATTGCCGCTCAGGTGTTATGATAACAATTAATAGAGTCATCTATATTCATCCTTATCAGTGGATCTTAGTGAGATGCAGACAGCTTGCTGTGGGTCAGAGGGAAGACTGATGAACAGATGACATGCTGCTAATGGAGGTGTATTGATACTTCTCCTCGCCCTTAAGCAAAACGGGAGGCTGAGAGAATATATGGGACGGGTGTCTTTTATTTCAGGTGCATGGAGCTTGTTGGAAGTCCTGCTGGTATAATCACAGAGGCTCTGCATTAACGTCTTGCTTGTTTTTCTCGTCCTGTGATGGTGATTTTTGCATCTGCTGCCGAGTCAGGTTGAGATATCACTGGTTTGACCCTGAGACTGTCTGCTCTTCATGCAGGGTTTCTGGTCAGACTTTTGTGGGCATGAGGCTCGATATTAAAAGAACAGGATGTCATCGCAAGCTTTGCACTTCCCAAAACAGTAACAACTTCCTGGAGAAAGACAAAAAGAGGAAGAATGTAAATATTCATGCATGGTGAATCGTTTGACAGAAAGGCCTTGCGTAGCTGCTTATCTTCTGACAGTAACGAGAGAACAGGTTGAGTTTTTCAGGTTCAGTAAATACTGGAGTTGAATGGGAAACTGCTGATAGAGGGACATACGGTCCATTGAGGATTAACTGCTTGGGATCTTGTTCTAAAGATTAGCTGGAAATATGATAGCACTGTAATTTTAAAAATGTAAAAAATAATTTTCTTCCTGAAACTGCTATTTCACTTGGCATTTATTCACCAGGTAAGATTATTACAAGGAGTTTGTTATAGTAAATCAGGCACAATTCGTAATTCACTTTCACTTTTGTTTGGTTTGATTTGAGCTTTCTCTCTGTGCACAAAACCCACATCCACACCTTCCTGAGTTTGACAAACATACACAAGCAACGTGAAGCATCTTCGCTCTGATAAATACAGTAGTTTGACTCTGGCCCCTTCTGCAAAAGGCTACTATGAAAACCTACTGTTTTTTTGTTTTTTGTTTTTTAATTAATGTATTTTATTCAGCAAACTAAATTGATATTTATAATTTTACAAAAGATTTCTATTTCAAATAAATGCTGTTCTTTAGAAATTTCTGCTCATCAACACTAAAGACTGGAATAATGATGCTGAACCTTCAGCTTTGTATCACCAAAATAATTTACATTTTAAATTATATAATAGAAAACATTATTTTAAATGGGAATAATATTTCACAATATCTGTTCACAAAACACAAAATGTATTTTCTGTTATCCTACTTTTTATTTATTTATTGTTTCCTTACTTTTTAATATATATTTATTTAATATATATATATATATATATATATATATATATATTATATATATATATATAGGTTTAATTTTCTTTTTTTTTTTAGGCGGGTTACTATAGTAAATTTTTGTAAAGGGAATTGTGGCCCTCAGTTTTCATCCGTTATAAAGCCCACCCATGTTTCCCAAATGAATATCATGCTCTGTAAACATCATCACCGTGTACAGTACTGTGGGATTTTCGTCCCTCCAGACCTCAAGACAGGAAGCTCATGTCTGCTCCTTTAAATCACGCTGGAGCCCTTGACTTTCTGAACAACAGGAAGTGCCCCTCACACCCCCCTCACAGACAGCTGCGACGTGGCCTGAAAGAAAACAGTCAAGCATTAGAGACAGTGACCTGAAAACTATCTGGATACTGAAGTGCTGTTATTATTCATGATGTGTGTATAATGTTTTATTATTGTAGTCTATTGAATACTTAGTTGTTTTTTCTTATTGTCAAATAATCAAAAATAACACTAATAAGAAGTGGTTTCTGGGCAGTGTGCACTGAAAGATAAAAATGAAAGATATCAGTCATTAAAAAACACAAATCGTCAATCTCAAGTAGTAATTATGGTGTTTTGGTGGAAAATATATTTTTTTGAAAGGGAAATAATAAGCTGAAGCCATGCACATAACTCTCCTTTTTACATAATGGTTGTAATGTTAGATCTTTATCTCTCGTTCAGTTGATACACTCAGTTAATCTGCCAAACAGCTGGAGGAGGAACACTCAAGCAGAGCTGAAGTAGAATGAGGGAGTGATTATATACCCGGGCATCTCACACACACACACTCATACGGTTATTAAATGTCATGGTGTTTTCTGTGTTTCAGGTATAGTCTGTGCATCTCCATGGTGTTTTGATACAGAGCAGGATGTGACATCAGCAGTCTTCACTCACAGTCTTCTGCTCGTGCGGATTGGGCATGAGTGAGGAGCCCCGCCCTCATTCGCCCAGCTGACCAATCAGAATGTTTGAGGTGAAGCCCATGAGAGTAGAGAAGAAGGACACAGCTGCAGGAACAGGTGTGTGTGTGTGTGTGTGTGTGTGTGTGTGTGTGTGTGTGTGTGTGTGTGTGTGTGAGAGAGATGCAGAGAGAGAGAGAAAGTTACAGGCTTTCTCCTGCAGATAGTTACTACAGTAAACCACTCCACTGAAGCAAATTAACGTTCATTTTAAAGTCAGTACAAATTTTTCAGCCTGGCCG
This sequence comes from Cyprinus carpio, assembly GCF_018340385.1. Classification (NCBI taxonomy): domain Eukaryota; kingdom Metazoa; phylum Chordata; class Actinopteri; order Cypriniformes; family Cyprinidae; genus Cyprinus; species Cyprinus carpio. The sequence goes on from NC_056577.1 coordinate 2,506,588, forward strand.
GTGTTGATGTTATGTGTTTAATTGTTTATCATTGTGTGTCATGTTATTGCAGTGTGCATTGTTTATTTCAGGGTATATTTAGCATCAGGGATTGCCCGAGTTAATTTCAGCTAATCTGTCAGAGTTAACTACAGTTAATCCAGCTCAGAGCATTGTGTTGATCACCACAGAACAATTTTTAACCTGTCCACTTTCACCTTGTAAGTAAACATTTTAGCATTTTAAAACATTTAATAAATAAATGATAAATAAAAAGTTACAAATAATTATTAATATTAATAATATAATTATAATGAATAATTATAAATGATTAACTTATAGTCATTTATGAATTTTGTTTTACATTTTTACTCACAAATAACAATGTCTACCTAAAAAAAAAAAAAAAATGTAATTGCTTGACATAATTATCTTCCATGACTTTCCAGGTCTAAAAATCACACTTTTAAAATTCCCTCATTTATACAGGTTTAACAAGACCAAAAGAACCCTGGTTCTTAACTAAAAATGATATTTGTTGAAGGAACAAATTAAAATAAGATGACAAAATGTGCTGTCAGCTTGCATCTAAATTTTTTAGCTGTTTTCGCTTATTTTAAACTTTTTTTTTTTCCTATTAATTCATTTCAAGTCATCTTGCGTCCCCCTGTAACTCTAGAATGATTGCTTGCTAGACCATGCACAGCTGTAAAATTGCTATTCGTTCGTTTTCAACAAATTGATGGATAATTTAAATTGATTCTCTGTGATAATTGACCTGAAATCATGTCATACTTTTAATTATGACTTAAGCTTAACTTCTAATATTGGGATTCTAATGCTGTGAGTGGCAGGTGCTGAAACACAAGGTTTGCCAAACTTTTGCCCAGACTGTGCAAACCTAGTTTCTAATCATGCAGTAGGCATCGTTGGCATGTAAACGTGGTTGGTCGTTTGCTGATGCATCAGTGTGACGTCTAGGGATGGGTCAGGATGATTCCTTCATCATGGCTCAGAAAAACATGATGCGGACTAATTATACAATGCTTTCATCAGAGAATAGAGTCATTCAGAAAATTTGTTGCTATGCACATTCTTAGTGACCACAAAGTTGCAGACATTTAAAAAAAAATCTGTTTATGAAGTTCTGTAAGTATTTTATTTATTTATTTTAATTATTCTTACTCTTATCTCATATCAAGAAAATAAGGACTCCTCATAGTAATGAACAGTATGGATTGTCTCATCATCAGACCTGTGGAGCTGATTAAAGCACCCACTGAAGCTGAATGGTGTGTGTCTGTCCTGTAGATGAGGGCAGTAAGGTGTGTGAGGGGGGTGTCGGCGGTTGCGGAGGGGATTCGCTGTATCTTTACGAGGGTCAGGACTGGGTCATCTCCCCCTCCTGCTCTCCAGAGGAACCCAGCGCCATCTCACCTGTGCTGGCCGAGGAAACCTTCCGCTACATGAGTAAGTGTGTGTGTGTAGCCAAACACGTGTGCACGAAAGGTTGGTTGCTATTTCTGTCGTGATTGCCGTTGTTGAGGAATCTGCTTTAAAACTCTTAACCTCCCAAAATACAAGCTACTCATAATTCATAGAGGTTGCAGTTGACTGTAGCTTGTTGAGTTTTTTGTAATTAGTCTCAAATAGACAGGGTTGCTGAAAATATCAGGGATTTTAAGTTAAAGAGTTATAGACATTTTTTTGGTTCTAGTTGCAAATTGCTCTGTTACTCTGATCTAGTCTTGTTTCGCCCAAAGATTTATGACATTAACCATTGTTTTTTTTTTTTATTCTATTTTTATTTAACATTTACACAGTCAAAAAATGTTTTAAAAAGGAAGCGTATGCATTGATGAACTGTTCACAGTAAGATCAATAACATGCATTTAGAAAACACGTTTGCATTTAATGCCAACTTTGAACTTGAACAGGTACATTTCAAATAAAGCATAAAACCTTAAAAGGTTGAAGCATTTAGCCCTGAAATGGACAGTAAATACTTTTTTTTTTTTTTTATTAGCTTTTATCATTTTTTTATGACTTAGATTTTCAACTTTTATTTTTCAAACTTCATGTTATTTAGAGTGTTTTTGCTTTTGTTTTTCATTTGTTTTTATTATAGTACAGTTTTTATTTTCCAGGATGCATTGCCCATATAAAGGGAATAAATAATTCATGTTCGTTATAGGTTAAAATCAATCAAACTTTCCGATGTTACATAAGGGAGAACATGTTTACATGTTTGTTTTTTAACCTCAGTTTGCTCGGCAGTAAAGTACAAATATTAACTGTAATTAACATTTGAATTTTAGGTTACACTTTATTTTAAGGTGTCCTTGTTACAGTGTAATTATACATTTAAATACAGAGTAATATTAATTTACTACATGTACTTACTCTATGGTTAGGGTTTGGTTTAGGGTAACTTGTGTGTAATTATGCATAATTCATTGTTATAATAATAGTAAGTACATGTAGCGTGCAATAAGGACACCTTAAAATAAAGTGTTAATTAATAATTAATTTAATTACTAATTTTGTAACAGGAAATTGTGGGAAGAGTGGCTCGTTACTGACAAATCTACATTATTTTGAAAACCGCTGAGCTTCTGTCACAGCATTGAAACATGTAGTTAGGTTAGCATTGCTGCTATTGCCCTACACTGGTGTGCATATGCTTGAGGGTGTGTGTGTGTGTGTGTGTGTGTGTGTGTGTGTGTGTGTGTGTGTGTGTGTGTGTGTGCCCGCCCCTGGCAAGGGCACAGGAATTCAGTGGTCAGGTCTCTTAAGTGCAGCTGACAGCAGAGCCGGCGGGAGAGAGAGGGACAGATGGATGGATAGAGAGAGGAGAGAAGAGAAGAGCAGTCATGCCGGTGCTAAACATACAGAATGAGGAGCTTTATGATCAATATGCTGCAGAAGGTGAGACCATGTGGAGATTCGTACATGCACTGAGCATTAAGAGGTGTGTGTGAGCGTGTGGTTTTATTTTTAAGTATCTGTGCCGATCACAGACACTACAGGACAGTGCAAGGTCATCTATAACGGACAGGGCACGTGGGGTGTGTTTCTGCACGTGTGTGAATGCAGTATGTATTGTGTGTGTCTGTTTGCGTCGCTGCATGAAGGCATTGTTGAATGTTTCCTTGAATGACTTCTTGTGGCAGTTTTTTTGAGGGCGTGTGCTGCTCATTTCTGCACTGTGTACAGGAAGTGGAAGCTCACGTTTCTCTGCGTCTCTGTGACCAACAACTTGTGCTGATGTCATCTTTAAGAGTCGGTCAGTGCTGACTGATAGGGCTGTCGTGATTATAAAAATCTGGCTGCGATTATGACGATTAATTGCCTATTATAGGGCTTTTGTGTGACATATAATCAAGCCTGTCACATTAAGCAGATTGGAGCTGTGCGATGTTTAAAAAAAAAAAAACACACACACACACTAAGTTTTGAAACAGCAATTTTTTTTCAGTTCTTATTATGACTGTGTATATTTAAAGGGAAAGTTCACTCAAATTTTTTTTTTTTTTTTTCATTTACTCACCCTTTACTCAAGTAGTTCCAAACCTGTATGAGTTTGTTCTGTTAAATATTTAAGATATTATTTCTTAAAGGAATTGACTTCCATAGTATAGAATAAAAAATATTATGGAAGTCAATGGGGACCAGCAACTGTTTGGTAGCCCACAGTCTTCAAAATAACTTCTTTTGTGTTCAGCAGAATTATTCCTTCAACTACACAAACATCAGGTCAGTGGGTTCATCAAGGAGTTTTTTTTAGATTTGATTTGAAGTCAGTGTTCATTAGTCCTATTGATCTGATTCATTCACAGATCTGATCCATAAGAGTCATTTGTTCATGAATCATGTTCTAATCAGGGGTCAGAGTGGAGCACTAATGAGTGAGGAGGGTGTTTAGGTTTCCTCTAGAAAGAGGGGAACACAGCCAGAGACATGCTGAGACTTTTTGCCCTAGTTTTACCCAGTTGGATGATGATGTGATACTAAAAATAAATTGAAAGGGAAAGAGGGGGCAGATGGAGGCTATTTCAGGTTTATAATCGGAGGGTTGAACATGAGAGGCAATGAACAAGAACACAAAGTCATATTCAAAGATTGAGAGGCATAATAGAAGATCCTAATACACCAGCTTATTGATTAAAATTTTCATAACATATTTCATAATAACTAACATTTTCTGTAGTGTTTGTAGATGATAAAGTAGTAAAACCATAGATGGCTCCTTAGTACCATGATTTAATTAATGTAAGTCTATATAAACTCAACTAGCAATTTTCACAAAAACCCCATAGCCATTACAGTAAATCTTTGTATGCGAAATCGGTTAATAGTCAGTTATTTAGTGTTTTATATTCAATTATGTCTAATCTAATTAACTCAGTCAAATCATTTGCATTTAACAGATTAGAGCTGGGAGTTTTTTTCTGCAATTACAGCTAATCTAATTAAATCAATTTTCAAGTCAAACCAGATTCTTTTTATATCTGTAATAGGCAGTGCTATTTTACTATTATTTATACACTATTACATTATTCGTTTTTTTAAATTAGCTGTAATTTCAGTGTTAATTTTTTTTAAATATTTCTTTAATCTTTTTTCTTTTGATAATTTTAGCACATAAATATATATATATATATTGCCTTTGCAACTAACTGCATTTATATAAGTTAAAGTTTTCCATCCAATATTAATATTTTATTTCACATTTATTTCAGTTACCAAAAATAATTTTTAATAGTTTTAGTTGTATTTTAGTTAACAATAACAGCACTGGTAATAGGTTACACAAGATTGCAGGTCAGACGTCCATGTTTCACTGTTATTGTGTTCCGTCATTGTGAAAGGTTTTTGCAAAATCCCAGGTCCCTCATTTCGTCTGATTTAAAAATTTTCAGCAAACTGTTTTGTAATTGTATCACTTCTGTGCTAGTAGCTGACACACTGATGGTTTACACATGCCTGTGATTACAGATGCATCACTTATCGCCGAGGTTTCTTCATGACGCTTAGTTTATATGAGGTCGTCTGAGCTAGATCGAGCGGATCAGAGCATCTGTGGCATGAGTCATGAGTGTTTTTGAGGCTTGTTCAGTTCATGTGTTATGTGTGGTAATGAAGGCTCAGTCAGTGTGTGTTTGGGTTTGGACAGAGGAGTGTGTTGATGTCGGAGACAAAGTGCTGTGATTGTCAGGATGCTTCAGTTGAGTGAAGAGCACCATCTCGCCTCCGGTAAGGACAGCTGTGTGTGTGTTTAAACCTAATGTGACTGCTTTTATTTTAATCCAGGAGCACTCATGGGACAGTGACTGCTGTCAGGTGCTTCATTACTCCTCTTTTATCCCTCTCTCTCTCTATGCTGGTGATGGTGTTTCTCATTTTCTCCATCAGTGGATGTTTAGCACAGTTCCTCAGCATCTAATTTCTCTCTCTCTTCCTTCTCTTCTTCTGTCCTCTGTCTCTCTCTCTCTCTCTCTCTCTCTTTCTCTCGTTCCCTCTGCAGCATTTCTAGCTGTTGGCTCCTCTTATCCTCATAATGACTCTAACAGCCTCTCTAAAGGTAACACTGATGCTTTATCTGTCCATGTTCCACTTCCATCTGTTTTACAGTACTCCTGTCCTTCCTAGTTTCTGCTTCTATTTTAGTATTTGTATTTAGCTTGTATTTGACCTCAGGCAACCAGCATGTCTAGTCTGGTGTGTTAACTGTGATCCAGTGTCCTAGAGCCATCTGAAACTCACATTAAAGGGGTCATATCATGGAAAACATTTATTGAAACTAGACTCAACTATGAGCACATTAACACAAACTCTTATTAAGTATTAAAGATTTGGCATTGTTACTGTGAAGATGTTAGCCAATCATACTGTAACAAATCTCATTTGCATGAAGCCTTAAAGGTATAATGTATGGTGCAGCAAGCAGGTTGTCTGTCCACGCTGAAAGAGAAATTGCTGCTCGATGCGACAAAATCAGGTCTTGCTCATTTTGCATCTGTTTGGGATGGTTAGGATTTATTGCTTGTCAATATGGAACAGTAAAAAAATATATATAAATGAGACACGGTTGAATAACTTTTGGTGCAATCTTGACAGGAATTATTAGATTGACTTAAGGAAAAAATAAAGGAGCTGGAAAATATGACCTCTTTAAAGTTCTAGTGGTTATTATACGCAGGAGAGAGCCGTCGGGAGTGTAGAGTAAACTGACTTTAGATTTAGATCCTTGTACACTACTGTTAAAAAATTGGGGGTTGGTAATGTAAAAAAAAAAAGCCCCTTCTTCTCACCAAGGTTGCATTAATTTGGATCAAATATACAGTAAAAACAGTAATATTGTGAAATATTATTACCGTATAAAATAACTTTCTATATGAATATATTTTGTAAAACGTAATTTATTCCTGTGACACAAAGCTGAATTTTCAGCATCATTACTCCTGTCTTCAGTGTCACATGATCCTTCAGAAATCATTGAGAAATCATTCAGAAATCATTCATTTTTGGTTATCATCAGTGTTGAACTTAGTTTTTGCCATGAAGATAGCCTAATGCTGACTTGGCAAAAAAAAAAAAAAAAATTTTTTTATATATATATATAATATATAGATCCCAAACTTTTGAACAGTAGTTTAGTGCATGCAGTTAATAGTGAATCTGAATATAAGTGTTTTTGGATGCACTTTGGGTTTGTGCATGATAAGTTATGACAAGTTATTGCAGTGTTAGGAGGTGTGTGTTCGTGTATTGCATGTGTAGGGCTTGCCATATGGCATGTGGGTGTTTTTACACCTTCCTGTTTTGTTGTGTCTCACTGAATATGCACTGCTAGTATAGATGCCAGTATTTGTTTTTGTTTTTTTACACATATTCACATTTATCTTGTGTTGTCTGTGTCTCTGTCACCGTAGTCCTCAGCACTGACCGGGTGGAGCAGATGACCAAGACCTACAATGACATTGACGTGGTCACACACCTCTTGGCTGAAGTGAGTGATTGGTCAGCAAACTGTGAGAAAATTACTTGTCTAGTTTGTTTTGGTTAGTAACAGCTCTTGATTGGTTGTCTGTCTGCTTTACGGTGTCGTCCCACAGAGGGATCGCGACCTGGAATTGGCCGCTCGGATCGGTCAGTCTCTCCTACAGAGGAACCACGTGCTGCAGGAGCGAAACGGATCTCTGGAGGAGCAGCTAGCGCAGGCCGTAGACCAGGTGCAGCATGCTTCGACATGAAAAAATTGAGGCTAAATGTGTATAAGCTGGCTTCAAAGTCTTACTTGTAATTGCTCTATCAGGTTCATCAGCTTCAGCATGAGTTGGCGAAGAAGGATGAACTCCTCCGTATGGTGGCGAGCGCCAGCGAGGAGAGCGAGACCGACTCCAGCTGCTCCACGCCGCTACGTCACCCCGCGCCCGCCGGGGCCGCTCTCGCCCTCAGCCAGGTGGAGGCCCTCCAGTCCAAACTCCAGGAGCTGGAGGAGGAGAACCTGTCCCTGAGATCAGAGGTGCGTCATGGGCTCTGGCTGACATTTCAGGAGCGTAAGGGTTTTATGAAAGCGTGACCTCTGATTTTCTGTCTGATTTTCAGGCCTGTCACCTGAAGAAGGAGACCATTACTTATGAGGAGAAAGAACAGCAGCTGGTGAGCGACTGCGTTAAAGAGCTACGTGAGTATCTGCGTAGACTTTCAAGCTCCTAATTGAAGTGAAACCGAGTCTGTTTACTGTCTACATGGGCGTCTGCCTTTGAAAGCAGCATCATAAACCAAATTAAACATCATAAACTTTGTCCCTCACAAACGGACTGTTTAAGGACCCTTTTTGTCCTATTGCAATACATCCCGTGATTATATGACAAAATGCATGTAACTGCTGTTGATTTTTGCCAGTGTGCAATTTTGGAAGCGCCTTTAAGCTCAAAGAACGCTCCACTGCCGCTCCATCACGAGCACAGTAATGCCAGCGGCCCATAATATAACTGAATCTAGAATCTAGAAATTCACGCATTAAACATCATTAGCTAGCTTGACAGATAAGTGGATCACTCAAAGCTGAAAGAAGCTGGACAGGTTTGTTTGTAGCATGTGGATACTCAATATTGATTGGGTGAATTCACATTTTAAATTGTTTATTGTACAGGTAGATAATCTCCGCTCTACGTTACATTGCTGCACAGGCGCACAACACACAAGCTCACGCATAAGATCACGCACACATAGAAACATTCAGGAGTGCAGAAAATTATTGTCTACATTGTCCTGTAACTTATCAGTTTAAAAACAAAAAAGCTACAGCATATTGTTTCTGAAGTAACTACAACCCTCAGCTTCGCCATGGTAGAGAGACATTCATTTACTGTAACTGTAGTGTTCCGATAAACCATGATAAAACTAGATTCTTCTAGTATTGTGTATTTATTTTTTGTTTAATGAACAGAACTTTGATATTTCAAAACGTACTGAAATACTTTTACATGCAAATTTCATCATGGAGCGAAGGCAGATCGGTGTTTCTGTTCAGTTGAGCCGCGAGGAGCAGGAAATGCTGAAATGCGTGGCACTCCGCTCACATACTCTGCTCCGGTGACATTATCCGGTTCTGAATGTGACGTCTGGCCGCTGCACATGTGCTGAAGTTTTGTTTGGAATGCATGTTGTGCACACGTAAACAATTATATGAATCGGATTGCTTTAGGGTTCATATAAAGAGAAAGCAGATTGGATTTATTCGGATTGTCGTGCATGTAAATATACGTATTGACTTCTGTAGGTGTGTTTGATTAACAGGGGAGTCAAACAGTCAGATGGTGTCAATGGCGGATGAGCTCTCCCAGAAGAACGAGGAGTTAATGAGACATCAGGAGGAGATCGCACAACTCCTCTCACAGATCGTAGAGCTCCAGCAACGAGTCAAAGAGGTCAGGATACATGCCTTATTTAACACTTTTAATCTGCAAGGATGCATTAAATTGATCAAAAGTGACAGTAAAGACATTTATAATGTTACAAAGGATTTCTGTTTCAAATAAATGCTGCTCTTTTGAACTTTCTATTCATCAAAGAATCCTGAAGAAATCACGGTTTGCACAAAAATATAAACTGAAATTATTCTTGTGCAGCAAGTCAGCATATCAGAATGATTTCTGAAGGATCATGTGACACTGAAGACTGGAGTAATGATGCTGAAAATTCTTATATTTTAAAATATATTCAAACAGAAAACTGTTATTCTAAATAGCTTTAATATTTCACAATATTATTGTTTTTATTGTATTTTTGATTAAATAAATACAGCCTTGCTGAGCCTAAGAGACATTCAAAAACACTGAAGAATAAATAACTTGAATGCTACTGTTTTTTGTTGTTTTATTATTTTTTTTTTTTTTTTTTTTTTTTATTTGTTGGCTAGAGAAAGAAGAGCTAAGAATTCACCTGCGAGCCTCAAAGGAAGCACAGCGGCAGCTCACGGCGGAGGTAAAACTCCACACATACTGTACATACTGCAGCTCTGCGTCTGCAAATCTAGATTAACACTGATCATTCTCATTAAAACGCTGTGTTTTACTTAAATACTGTGTTTTAAGGATTAAGATCTTAAAGCATTTTAGGCATTAAAGTTTTAAGACAAAGCAGCTTAGTCACTGTGACTTAGAAAAGGCCATAAACTCATGTTACTTCATTCGTTCATGCGGTGTGTCCGTCTTATCATTGCACTTCTGCTGAACTTATGAAATGTGTCCATAAAGGCTGGAGTGTTATAACAAGTAACAGGACAGAGTTGGTTAATAAATGCAGTGACCATAGTGACCTGGAAGTGTTATGGCGAGCATGTCTGTAATCTCATGGATATCAGGATATTGAACTCTCTCTGCTGTTGGCCTGTCACGATAACACATTTTTTGGGACAATAACTGCAATAAACAATATTGTTGTCATTTTAAGACCATTTTATGAAACGCATCTAAACTGTGTCTCTGTGTGTGTTTTAGCTGAAGGAGCTGTCGGACAGGAACGCCGAGTGTGTGGGAATGTTGCACGAGTCTCAGGAGGAGATTAAGGAGCTGCGCAGTAAGAACACGCCGTCTGCAGGCCTGCACAGACACCTGTCGTACGGACTCTACCCTATGGTGAGAACCTCACACCTCCAGTGCTCTCACACACATTTGTTTGTCAAAATGACACATCTGTTCTTAATACAAGCCAGTTCAATAACCTTGTTAGATATTCTTAATGCATTATAATTCACATTGCAATCTATTATATATTTTCATAAATAATCATAAAGGTTATTCTTTAAAAGTGCATGACATTTGGTGGCGATCATGTGTTTTAATGGATGGGTATTGTAATTTGGGCTATAATTAGGTATGTTTAAATAAATATGAGAAAAAGAATGGATGTATATATGATTGTATTATTATTGCATTAATTATTATAATGTTACATAATAGTGGTTACAATTATTTGCAAAAACATTATATATAGTATAGACATGTATAGTATAGTATAGTATAGTATAGTATAGTATATAGACATGACGTTGTTTGTTTTTTTTCATTGTGTTTCACTGTAATTTCTTGTTTATTTGTTTTTATTTCATTTTTCTTTTGTTATTTTAATTGTTTATTTTACTTTTTTGTTATTGAATTGTGTTCATTATTTTTTGTGTGTTATTTCATTTTTATTTAGTTTAAGTTTTCAATGTTTTTGTTTATTTTATTTGTATTTTATTTTATTTATTTTTGATTATTTTTTTTGGATTTTATTTGTTTTTAAATAACACTTATTTTTGCATGAACCAGTCTCTGTCTCTTTGCTTTGAGTTTACAGGTATGTAACTATTGCTCGTTTGTTATGTCCTTCAGGATTCTTTGGCAGCTGAGATTGAAGGTAGTATGAGAAGAGAGCTGAGTGTAGAAGAGGAAACGGTCTTTCAGGACCAGAGGTAACGCTCACCAATCTCCCTCTCACACAGAGTTATGTTTATAATAGTCATTTTATCCTTCAGCAGGACTGACCTTTGTCCACTGTCTGCTCTGTCTGAGTCGACCCACAAGCGTGTGTTCCAGACGGTGAGGTCTGTCAATCAGTCAGTGATGAGAGCAGCTGCCGCAGTGCCTCCGATCCCTGGCTCCGCCCGCAGCGGCGTGGTCATGACCCCAGTGCCCTATCAAGCACACACACCCAACACAGAGGAACGAGCTGGTGATGTGGACGCCACCAAGTGAGTGTGACTGCAGAATGTGTTTATACCCACATTGCTTTTGTGTGTTTTCTAACACGTGTGTGTGTGTGTGTGTGTGTGTGTGGGTGTGTGTTGCAGAGAGAACTCTCATCTGGGTCAGCCCGGCTCTCCCGGAGGAAACAACCTCACGCCAGCCCTAAACCGCCTCTCCCTGCGGAGGCAGAACTTCCTGTGCGAGCAACAGTTCTTCCAGGCTAAGAGAGAGCAGAAGCTGCAGGAGCAGGTGGCTGCGGAGTCTGAAGGGGGCGGGAGCAGCTGCAGTTCACCAATGGGAAGCACCGTCTCGTCTTTCACCAACCTATCAGAGTTCTCCTTCTCCTCCAGCTGTTTCAAGACATTTCTGCCTGAAAAACTGCAAATTGTTAAACCAATGGAAGGTGGGTAGAGGATAGTGTGCAGAAAAAAGAGTTTCGTTTGTTTTGTTTTTTTGTTTTTTTTGGCATGTACTTTTTTCAAAGTGTTAACTAATCCCTGTATGGACTGTGAGCATTTCCTGTAGCACTTTAAGGTTTCATTCATTAACATTAGTTAATAAATTAGTTTCAGCAAATTAAAAGTTATTTTAAGATAATTTATTAATCTAGATTATTGTATAAATATATTATTGTTCACGTGTGCTCATAAAATATATTAAAGGGGTCATATGATGCTGCTAAAAAGAGCATTATTTTGTGTATTTGGTGTAATGAAATGTGTTTATGCGGTTTAAGGTTCCAAAAACATTATTTTCCACATACTGTACATCATAGTTTCTCCTCTAAGCCCCGCCTTCTGAAACGCATTGATTGTTACAAAGCTCATCGGTCTGAAAAGCGAGGTGTGCTGTGATTGGCCAGCTATCCAGTGCATTTTGATTGGCCGAATGCCTCAAGCGTGTGACGGAAATGTTACGCCTCTTAACATATTGTGATGCCTTGTCCGGCCGGAGCGACGAGACATAATCATAAAACCCATTATAAACGTGATATAAACATGATTTCTAGTCGTGTCTTCTTTTGGAAGGCAAAAACAAAGTAGTTTGGCTTTCACAGTGAAACACACAGCGTCTATACGACATGTTGGCGGCGACCATAACAATACTACAACGAGAATAAAAGGTACGCCTTCTTTCTTTGCATGAACATCTGGGCGGCGTTATGCAAATCTTCCCACATACTGACGTAGAGATGTGGGGGCGTGTTAGAACGAGCCATTTTAGGGGGGTGTGGATGAGTCTTAACTTTTATAAAAAATATCTCTTTGGATTTGAGACTTTAGTCTTTGCAACTTTACAGATCTTCTTTATTCACCAAGAGCTTGTAACACTCCGATTTAAAGGAAAGATTGGAATAGCTTGATATGGCATCTTTTGTTTTGTTTTATTTTGTGTTTTTTAATTTTTTTGTTTTATAGTTTTTAAATGTGTATTAGAATACACTACACCATTCAAAAGTTTAAGGTCAGTAAGATTTTTTATGTTTTTGAAAGAAGTTTCTGTGTCCTAACCTGGCGTGTATGTGTAGAAATACACATTTACATATTATTGGAGTGTTACCCTGTTTCTTGAGTATTTGTTCCTGTTGATCTTCAGGTTCTCTGACTCTTCATCACTGGCAGCAGCTCGCTAAGCCCCACCTGGCCACTATTCTAGACCCCCATCCAGGGGTAGTTACCAAAGGCTTCCGCCCTCTCCCTCAGGACAGTGTTTACCATCTGACTGACCTCGAAGAGGACGAAGACCAGGAGAAACTACCGTGGGAACATAAGAGAAAAGAGAAGGAGCCACAGGATGCTAAGATAAAAGAGGAAGATGAGGAGGAGGAAGGAATCATGTTTAATGTGCATTCATCGTCAACTCCGGAAGAGACGAGAGAGAGGAGGTGTGTCCAAAGCCCAGCTAATGTCCCGCCCCTTCCTGCATCCCTCAGGAATTCCCCTGTGCCCATAGCAACGGCCATTTCCTTAGCAACAGCCATTAACCTGACAGCCAGCGCTGCTCCTGCAGTTAGTTCAGGAATCTCCGGATCAGCGGCTCCACAGCTTGAGCTGAATCTCGAATCTAAAGCACCCTCTACAGGTAAATAACTGTCACTGCAAACACCTGGTTGTTTCCCGTTTGTTTTCCAGTTTCTGTATAATAATGCTTGTTTGTTTGATCACTTTTTGTTTGTTTAGCTATAAATCCTGGGAAATATCAGAGCTCCACTTTTTCCACATACACCTTCACTACCTGCCGGATCCTGCATCCCAGAGACAGCACACAAGTGACACCCAGGTACAACATCTATCACCCCGAATAAACAGCAGTTTAAGGGTGTGAATCATTTGAGAACTGTCTTTATTTTTGCTGTTCTTTGGTACCTTACTGAACTGCACATTTTTACTTTAGTTACTTAAGTACTTACTTAACCATCAGATTTTAGTATGCAAGTGAGTTTAAGACTGATTTGTTCATTATAAAGAACTCTTATGTAAAAAACAATAAAGAACCGATTCAAAAGAGTCATACGCTGCTGAATCAGAGTGGTTGCACTGTATTTTTGTTAATGCGTGCAACCAGCAAGGTTAACGAAATAGAATTGTCTGTTTATCTTAAATGCATTATTTATTTTTTATTATCATCTATTTATTATGGCAATTAACCTTTCTTAACTCTGTTAATATATATAATGTTAATATATTATAAGAATAGTTTATATAATGTTAATAATATTATTTAGATGTTTTTATAATCTTTAATTATCCTGGCACTTAATCTTTCTCAACTCTGTTTAAAAAAAATTATTTCAGTGTTTTTTATATATATATATATATATGCAGGAATTCATATATCAGTTATTGATTGGAAAAAATACAATTTTATTTGCTTTTAAATTATTTTATTTATTTTATTTTATTTTATTTTATATATTATATATAATAACATTAATATATATTTGACTCCTTTACTTACATTTGTTCTCAATGATATTATATATATATATATATATATAATATGTATGTGTGTAATTTATTTTATTATTTTTATTTATGTATCATTTATTGTCATTGTATTTTTGGTGATTTATTCTTATGCATGGATGTGTTTGATCATATCACGCTTTTCTCTCTGTTTATCAGCTCTGCCTGCAGTCCTTCTGTGAGTGATTACACCCCAAGTTCTCTCCGGACGGGTCCCAGCACTCCAGTCACACCCTGTAGGTTGAGTCTGGGCGATTCTTTCCCCATTCGCCGTCCTGCAGCGCCCCCTGGTGGTCTCGCTAAGCTCCTGCTGGAGAAAGGCATCTCTGCTCAGGGTCCCGCCGCTGTGGCAGCACCCAAAAAGCCTCTTTCTCTACGTCTTGATCCCAGCACTCCTCAAAACTCCCCATGCCCCTCCCCTGTGCCCTTCGACTCCCGATCCACCTCTTCGGACAACTTCTTGGCGTCCCGTCCCGCTGAGCTCTTCCTGCAAGACGTTTACGGGCTGAAACTCGGGCGTGCCCCGCGACCGGATCTCCTCAGCTCTGAACGATCCCCTCATGGGCAGCTGACCAAACCCGACTGCCACTCCGTCAACCTCATGGAGCATCTTCGCAAGCTAGGCTTGGATAAAAAAGTTCTCCAAGGGTCAGACACCGAAGGCGCCCATCCACAGGAATCTGCCACCTTCCTAGCAACAGGAGGCGGCAGCTTATTGGATGGGCTTCGGCGAAATCAAAGTCTGCCTGTCATGGTTGGCCGCCGTAGCGCATCCGCCTCCAGTCCGTCCTTTCCTGTCCCGCCCCCTCACCCTACTTCCCTGGCCCTTCCCACTCCACCGTGGGTGAATCAAAACGAACCGCGCCGCACACGTAGACACACCTCCCTTTCTCAGGCCCGCCCACCTGCATAATTCATAAGGATGTGGGCGTGGTCTCCGACCAACAGGCATGACTTTATATCTATCCCTCATATCCTTGATTAAACCATCTGCTCCTTTAAAAAAGAGGCTAAAAGACATTTAAGGCTGTTTTTAAAGCACAAAAATGAAGTTAAAGTGTCTTGTTGCCATGTTTATGTGAACATGAAGATTTTAAAGGCCTTAAAGCACTCAAAAGGAAACATAGAATTCTAATCCCATTCTTCCCCATCTAATTTTCTTTTTTTCCTTTATTGTTCATTTATGTCCCTTCATCCTTTATTTAGTTTCATTAACAAGTCATCACACTTGTTTTCTGTCCATTAACTCATGAGGCTGTGGAGCTGTGAAGTGGTGGATAGAGCAGAGAGGAAAATGTATGTGTGGAAGGATGTTGAATGTTGAATCGATGGAAAGAAGTTAAAAAGAAATGCTATAAAGCACTGGAGATATGAGGGTTTGTGTAGGTTTAATGTGAATTTACTGTCACTTTGATTCATCCTAGTGAATCATATAAACAAGACTGAAGAGATGAACACGAACAAGAATGGAATATGGCAAGTGAAACGGATGGTCGCATCTCCACAGCCTCATTTTAGGAGTTTGTCTTGATTCATTCAGCAGTTCCTGAGAGTTTCTCTATGTAGTTGTTTTGTCTGTACTTCATTATAGATAGCTAAAGCCTTTTAGACATTTAGTAGGACATCTACCTGCCCATATCGTCTATTTTTGCATCATTACAGGTACAGATGAAAGCAAGCATGTGTGTCCCTCAGTATGCTTGTGTATCTGGACATAAGCTCCTCTTATTTCTTTGCACTGAAATAACTGGTTATTGGGAAGATTTGTCACAGAAGAGCAGATCTGGAGTGCTCAGGATATATTTGGGTTTGTACAGGCAGGCGTTCTGCTACATGTAATCTTGTTGAAATAATATTCAGGGACTGTGTATTTAAGGGAAATGAGTGATTTGTTCATATGAACACTCAAAAGGCATCACTGAAGATTTAACTTTAAGTTTGGCTTAAGAGATTCTGCAGCTGAAACCTGAAGAGAAGGGAGTTTGCATTTACACCCCTTGAATATAAAGTATACAAATTGTATTTTAGTGAATACAGAAACCCTTCTAAAGTAGCCCTAAAGATGGTCAACCATTGTATTACATGGTCATGACCTTTGACCCCTGAATTAATTCCTTAAAGACACCGAATGTGCTTCCTTGTCATCTTCACTTATTTCCCTTCATTTTATGCACTTTTAATTTTAACCTACTAGAATTGTGTTTTTAGTAAATAGGCATTACATTAAGAATAGAGTATGTTAATGCATTTAACCTGAGATGGCTTATATTATTTGCTAACCTTTCAGCTAAGAGTGGGATTTTAATATATTTAATGTTTTTGGTGGATTTTGAGAAGGGACTCAAGTATCAAAGACCCTTTTGGGTTTAAAATCTAAAATGATTTGTCTTTTTGCCTGAATTGTCATTTTATAAGCTACAACATATGTGGATGTGTTTGTTTTTGTGGTAAACTGACCTTTTGTTCTTTGTAGTAAATGACATGATGACAGCACAACCATCAGTTTGGTGCAGAAACTGTTACAGGAGTGATATTTAGTGAGCTTTTGTCAACTATGCCAAGAACACAAACGAATCTAAATGTGATTCAAACTAAACTTGGTCAAATCAGTCACATCATACGACCTCTTCAGAACAATACCAGCATGCTTGCTGCATCTATACATCACTAGCTTTCTCTCTATTCCCAGCTGAAGTGTATGGTACTAAACGCATGACTTGATTTCCGTATCAAAGTGTCCTTATTTACATCCTGCTGTTGATGTCTTCAAGCTCTCTGCTGCCATTGAGGTCAAAGGTCAATGCTTGATGATGATGTTACAAGCTGTGTCATCAAGCACCAGGTGATTTCTTTTGTGCTGTTGACATGGTATGTTTTCATGTGTTTAGCTGTCAGAACCCTGTGTCAGCAGTGTTATGTTGGATTTTTTTTATAATAAAACATGCAAATTCAACTTCGGTGTCCCTGGTATTTCATCCTGAGGAGTTTGAGAACTATAAACAGAAGCTAAAATGTGCTAGAATGAGCTAGAATTATCATTCTTATTACTGTGAATTAACTTTTTTTTTTTTTTTTTTTTTTTTGATAACTCAAAAAAAAACTCTTGTTGTACTGCCAATATTAAAGTCATAATTGCATGATGAGAATTACAAACAAATATTGAGCTATAAGCTATGAAAGTGAAAATTTGCTTAATTTTAATAAAAAAAATGAAGCCTATTGGCAGAACAGTTATTTTTATGTACAATTCAATTAAATATTTTCATTTATATTAATAATTATTTTAATACTTTATATAAGTAATTAATTACCATAACCATACAATCCAAAAAAGGGTGGGAAAAACATGTTCAATGGAAAAATTATAATTTATTAAAAATAATTTCAGTCATACCAATAGGCTTCATTTTCGTTATCCAAAATAAAATGTATTATTTTTTCTTTGGATTTTTGGTGAAATATGACTTGCACAGGTTTTTGTAAGATTCCCTCAGTTCACAAGGGACAGAATTTAATGCTGTCTGACACGGAGCTGAACTGCCCCATGGCCAAATCTACCCATCCACCTACCCATCCACCTACCCATCCACCCACCCATCCAGCTACCCATCCACCTACCCATCCACCTACACATCCACCTACCCATCCAGCTACCCATCCACCTACCCATCCAGCTACCCATCCACCTACCCATCCAGCTACCCATCCATCCACCCATCCACCTACCCATCCACCTACCCATCCATCCACCCATCCATCCACCCATCCAGCTACCCATCCACCTACCCATCCACCTACCCATCCATCCACCCATCCATCCACCCATCCATCCACCCATCCACCTACCCATCCACCTACCCATCCATCCACCCATCCAGCTACCCATCCATCCACCTACCCATCCATCCACCCATCCAGCTACCCATCCATCTACCCATCCACCTACCCATCCATCCACCCATCCAGCTACCCATCCATCTACCCATCCACCTACCCATCCATCCACCCATCCACCTACCCATCCACCTACCCATCCATCCACCCATCCACCTACCCATCCATCCACCCATCCAGCTACCCATCCATCCACCCATCCAGCTACCCATCCACCTACCCATCCATCCACCCATCCATCCACCCATCCAGCTACCCATCCATCCACCCATCCACCTACCCATCCACCTACCCATCCATCCACCCATCCAGCTACCCATCCATCTACCCATCCACCTACCCATCCATCCACCCATCCAGCTACCCATCCATCTACCCATCCACCTACCCATCCATCCACCCATCCAGCTACCCATCCATCTACCCATCCACCTACCCATCCATCCACCCATCCAGCTACCCATCCATCCACCCATCCACCTACCCATCCATCCACCCATCCAGCTACCCATCCACCTACCCATCCAGCTACCCATCCAGCTACCCATCCATCCACCCATCCAGCTACCCATCCATCCACCCATCCACCTACCCATCCAGCTACCCATCCATCCACCCATCCAGCTACCCATCCACCTACCCATCCACCTACCCATCCATCCACCCATCCATCCACCCATCCAGCTACCCATCCACCTACCCATCCAGCTACCCATCCATCCACCCATCCAGCTACCCATCCACCTACCCATCCACCTACACATCCATCCACCCATCCAGCTACCCATCCATCTACCCATCCACCTATCCAGCTATCCTTCCAGCTACCCTTCCACCAATCTATCCACCCATTCATCCATCCGTTTTTCATATGATGCGTCCATCCATCCAACATCCAACTTCCGATCCAGTTATCTATCCACCCATCCATCCATATATCCATCCCTCCATCCAACTGACTTTCATAATATGTGACCCTGGTCCACAAAACCAGTCTTAAGTGTCAATTTTTTGAAATTGAGATTTATACATCATCTGAAACTGAATAAATAAGCTTTCCATTTTTTGTGTGTTTTTTTTTGGTATGAGAATATTTTTGTGTGATATAACTATTTGAATATCTGGGATCTGAGGGTGCAAAAAAATCTAAATACTGAGAAAATCACCTTTAAAGTTGTCCAAATGAATTCTTAACAATGCATATTACTAATCAAAAATTAAGTTTTGATATGTTTACGGTAGGAAATGTACAAAATATCTTCATGGAACATGATCTTTACTTAATATCCTAATGATTTTTGGCATAAAAGAAAAATCGATAATTTTGACCCATACAATGTTTTGTTGGCTATTGCTACAAATACACCCCAGCGACTTCAGATGGTTTTGTGCTTCAGGGTCACATATGGTGTGTGTAATGTAAAAGATATTGTTGTAAATGCTGACATGTGGGAAAAGCAGGATTGATGAAGGGACTGTTAGTAGGTGAGTCCAGGAACAGCCCAGGATTCACTGTACACTTAGGAGTCGTTCCCCTACATGTAATACATTTAACTACAATTTAACCAGCTGTAAAACTAAAAACAAACAAACAAAAACCTAAATATTACCTTCTGTTGGCTCTCCCCCTATAGAGAGAAGAGAGATCCAGTCAACAACAGTTTACATAATTAATAATATAACAATTACAATGATGATTTTCAGCATCATTACTCCAGTCTTCAGTGTCACATGATCCTTTAGAAAAAAATTTTGTAACATTATAAATGTGTTTACTGTCACTTGATCAATTCAATGTAGCTTGCTTAATAAAATAAATGCATTTGCAAATGCATTTGCATTTTAACGAAATGCATATGCATTTGTTTCATAAAATAATTATTAATGTTATTATTCATGTATTATTTAAACATAATTTAGTTTTTCATGACCATTTTTCATCCTCTCACTGTTATTTGTATTTGAATACATTTATGAATTATGTAGATGGTAAATTCTATGAATTTTGAATTAAAATGTAATGTATCATTTCAATTAACTCTTGAATCGTCAGTGTACACTGAGTGACTTACATGCACTGGCAGAGGAGGGGCTACGAGGTCTCACTGACTCCGCCTCCTGTATAGTGGGTGTGGCCTCTTTCACTGTGAGTGGTTGAAATGTAACACATGACATCATGTTTCATGCAGTAATTTGATGATGTTATGATGATGACAAAACATTTTTAATTTGAAAGGTTTCTAAATCCAGTGGACACATTTAGCTCTGTGTTGCTGGACACATGCTTGAAAACCCAACAAGTGCAGACAAAAATAAGACGACTTGATACATATGCTTAGACCACAGTTCACATGAGCAGGAAATACAGGCATTTATCTGGATGCAAGACAAACCAGAATGATTAGTAAAGATTTCTTAACAAGCTAAGCTTGGTTTTATTTGTGTGAGGGTTTATGTGAGTATATTTCAGGTACACATTTGTCCCCAAAAGTTAGTTAGTCTATCATTTGTCCTCATTTAGACTGTGTATTCTTGCACTCACCTGTGTCATGTCTCTTCTTCCTGTTTCTGGGTAAGAGAGATCTCAGACTCCATCTGTCCGCTCATGAAGAACACAATGAAGAAATTTATAAAAGGGATTAAAAATTTGAGCTGCTGTCGCTCACATTGTCTGTCCACAGCGTTGGATCTTTGCTGTGAGGGACTCAGAGTTTCTCCGTCGACTGTCGGGAGGGAAAACAGACACAAACATGATGTCATTTTTAAAGCAGGTGTTAAATTTCCAAAAACTTGACATGAATCAAACGTCACCTTGTTCTCTGTCCTCTCTCCTCAGTCTTGGTCTGACTGAACTCAAACTCCAGCAGTCCACTGATAATTAAAAGGAAAACAGCTTTAAAAACTGAGGTTGGTTTACGCAATGTATATACAGTATACACCACATTGAAAATCTTTCATTTAAGCCTCACCTTGTTCTTCGTCACGTGCACTTCTGCTCTGTGTGCTCTGACGTCTCTGAGAGGTCTGATTTTCTCTGTCCATGACTACTATGATATTAATAAAACACACAAAACTGAACAACAAAATAACTGACACTAGGGTGGATGTCAGGATAGGTCATATTTCACTCCAGAATCAAATTCCTTTTTTATAAGAAAAAGAGGAAAATAAGAAAATTTATATTTTTTTTTGCATTGACATTTTCATGACATTTTCTCGTTAGTAATTCTAATCAGTATTAGTAAGTATTTAAGTATTTAAGTTTTTAATGATTTAAATCATATTTACATTTTAATCTGCACAGCTGCATCTATACTATTTACATTTAGAAAGTATTTATGTTTATGAAGTATTAAAACTAAGTACTAAAACTCCCCCTGATCTCTGTCTTCTCCTCTCGGTCGTCCTCTTGATCTCACTGAACTTAAACTCCAGGTGTCTGCTGAGAAACCACAAACAATGAGCACAACTACACCGGACAGATGTTTGTCTTTATATCTTCATGAATATGTCTCATTCTCACCATCATTGTTTTCTCTTTCCTGTCTTCTCTGCGTTTCTCTTGGTCTCAATGAACTTCGACTCCTTTCAGCTGTAGACTAAGAAACTATAAATGACAAACTACAGATGATTACATATACATGAGTAAAAGTGTGAGACGCCCGTCTTACTGGCATCTACATATAGTCACAAAATCATTTTAAAACACATTTAAAGAGTTAAATCAAATCACAGCAGTCTCACCTCTTGGCTCATTGTTTCTGACAGCCTGTGCACGTGTGTTCACTGAAGAAAGAAAAGAAAAGAAAATATGACAAAATAAGTAAAAAATAAAATAAAATAAAAATCTTACCAGAACCTCGTGTGCTTACTGAAGGCAATGGTGGGGGTCCTAAAAATATTCACATACATTAGAAACTCTAAGACAAAAAAATAAATAAAAAAACAATTCACTAATTTTATTTTCTTCATACCTTGTGCACGAGTTGCTCTAGCTCCTTTTCCAGAAAACACTGTAATGCAAAAACAGAGTAGAGAACTGAGAAGACCACGATTACAGACAAATGATAGATGAAACCATGATAAAACCTACAGAAGAAAACAGGACTCAACCAACCACTGTTTTTAAAATAACTTTAATTTTGTGTTTTAAAAATACATTTTATAGCACAATTATTATTATTTTTTATATATATAATTGATATTGATATGTTTTATAATTTCATTTTATTTTAGAATTGTAAATAATAATTATTTCATTTTGATTGACTTCGGCCTCCAGTTTGGTCATCTATATGAATGATTTGTTTTTTGGGTGCAATAAATATTTACCGTGAGTGTGTCTAAGAGTTTCTTCATGTCTTTCAGTTCTCTCTCTCTTGGTTTTGGAGTCTCTGGTGGTTCTCAGACAGAACTCTGCCCAGCTCTTTCTAATTCAAAACAAAGAGAAACACACAAAACAAGTGTTCAGAATAGACTGGAACGAGTCTGAGTAGAACCAGATTCATTTATTAATACTAAACCACACTGACACATTAATACAACACGTCATGCAAAAGCTAAAAGGTGAGTCAAGCTGTTCAAACAGTGGCAGTGAAAGCTTTTTCTGAATGATGTCACTGCCTTGCATATATGATGATTTCCCAGACTCTCTGACATTATGACAGATGTCAAAAATAAGGACTGAACAACTAGGTCATGAAATTCATTTACCATTATTACAATAAAGAGTACTACAGAATTATAATGGGGTTTTATTTAGTTAATTATAATAAGGAAGCACTGACATTACATTTTTGCCCTATATGTAGGCAAATCATTATTTTTGTTATGATAAATGGCCATTATTAAAATTCTGCACTATTTTGTCTAAATTAATTTAAAATAAAACACTAAACATTAAATTTAGGCATCACAGCATTATAACGTACAGAATGAACAAAAAAAAAGGATATTCATTTAAATGTAAAATTATCCATTATCGGCTGATATATCTCCTATATAATGTATGATACAGATACAGTTAAAACATATGTAATATCAGCCTATAACCAATATGGTACCAATATATTGTGCATCCCTAATTATAATGGTGCCAAAAAAAAAAAAAATCATCACCTACCATCTTAGGGTTGTGGGTTTGTTCAAATCCCCAAAATACCAAAATGTACCATGTTTAAAGCTACACTGTGTATTTTTTGGCACTGTTACCACCAGCATAATCATTTTTTGTGAATGTAGTCAATGCATGGGAAATGTGTTGTAATACAAACTATGTTGATTCGTGTTTTATTACTTTGGTTTTCCCTTTTTGCTTATTAATAAATTGCCATAAAGTCTCTCTCACACAGATTCATGTTATTGTTTCAAATGCAGCCTATGCACGCAGTCAGTTTGTCCTAGTTCTTCATCTGTTTCTCCTTCATCCTGTTTTTTGTCTTTAGTGTTCTGTTCAGTCTTCTGCTGGGGTCTGCCCAGAATCATCAATCAATCAATCAGTCGCTTCATAAAAAGGCAGGAAGTAGTTGAATCGCTGTGTGAGAGTGCTGACAGCAGGGGGCGCTGTTGAGCTGGGAATGTGGAAGGGATTTCCACAGCACTCAATCATCACCCACCGGACCTGAGTGGAGACAGCATTACTGGCTCTTATGACCCTGGTCAGAACTTGAGAGCAAACAGCAACATAAATACTGGAAAGGGTGTTCCAGTTTATCCAGGATCTGATTCCAGTTAGGAGCGGTTCCGAATTATGTTCCAAATTCCTCTAGGAATCATTAGAACGCATGTTTTTGAAAGTTTTGATTTGAGAAAAAAAAAAAACATCTCATTAGAAAGGCACAAGTTTTAAACAACATGGTGAAGTAAAGGTCAGACATTTATTAACGACTTTAAAGAAATATATGTAACCTATTAATCATATTTTGGCTTCATGTCATGACAGGTGTGTGAAGACAATGCTCTAGATTAGTCTGTGTTTTATGAGTAGAGTACAATTTCTATTCTACAGAAGAAAAACCATATCAAATGCCACAGTAAAAACCTGGTAAAAAGTAACTGTTCTATATAAACTGAAAATATATATACATTTTAGATTTAACAAGATTTTCCAGCAAAATACTATTATTTTTTTCTGATATATTATTAATAGTATATTTTATTTTACAGTTAAGTAATATTATGATGTTTATAATATTAAATAATATATTTTATACAGAAAACAGTATTATTTACCTTTCAAAGAATGATTTGATTATAGGTTACTTTATTTAAAAATAATATATTTATAAATAAAAATAAAAAAAGTTTTGTTTTCTTAATTTTTTACAGTACATTTCTGTAAAACAAACAAAAAATTTTTTTGTAAATTCAACAAAACAGGATTTTACAGAATCTTAAGTAATGTTCTGTGCACCTCACCTGACTTTTACTGTGTTTAATATGCTAATTTATTAGTTATGAACCATAGGGTAAATTCAGGTAAACTTGGCAACATTTCACCATTTGGCACAATGATAAAAACTGTCTCTGATTACCTGAATTCACCCTGCTTCTCTTGAATTGTGCTTTTGAAGATTTGAGGCGCAAACACACTCTCTTTGTGATGATAAATGATGAGAAGCGCTTCTGATCGGCCCTGTAATGAGTCTAAATGGAGTTCCAAAGCAATTAATAAAGTGCTCGGAAATGTATCCCATCCATTAACTCTTTTAACAAACTACAAATGAAAACAAATGAATCAGTAAACAATCAGGCATGTTAATGAGCCCGTATATCTCTGTCCAGTAGAACAGTAAACAGTCTCTGCGCAGAGATCCTTCATTCCTGTGTTTGGGACGCTGTGAGCATGTTTCACTCTGTTTTTGTCCGTCTGCTCACTGATGCTGATGAAATCATGCTGGACGCGTCCTTCAGGGACTTTTATAACCTCTACAAGATGTCTTTACTCACACCAGCGTCATGGGTGTGTGTGTGTGTGTACTGAGTGAGTTTATTACATCTGTAGAAATCAAGTCTGGCAATACAATCCTCATTTCTTGGAATCCGCATGATGTTCTTGAGAAGTTTCTTCTTCGTGTGAGTGTGTTGTTTGGGTCGTGCGTGTCAAGCTGATGGCTGTGGCTCCAAAACGTCTCATCTGTGTTCAATCACCAACACATCCGTGACCATCGCAGCTGATTTCTACATACTGTAACACGCTCCAAAAATCCAGCATCACCCCTCAGATATCAGGAACTGGCCGCTATTTCTTCTCGCTTTCGTGTCAGAGGCTTTGAAATGTACAAGCTGATTAAACCATTTTAAGTGAGCTCCTCATCATCTCCAGATCTCTACATCTGCAGGAGGTCACAGTCATTGACTCCTGGGCAAAAAGCCTGAGAAGCTTCTTAAGTGATGAATTGACCTTGGACTGGATTGCATTTTGTTTGTTTTTTTTGTTTTTTTACTCAAACAGTTATCCTGCTAGATAGATAGATCAAATAAAGTCTTGAAAGAAAAGTAAATTGTGGTGTTTTGACACCCAGCTGGATATTTATTTATTTATTTATTTTAACAATGTACAACATATAAAAACATAGCAAAAAGTTCACAGTGTATAAAGGCAGTGATCGTGTGTTGGAAAATCCTTTTCTTTTTTTATTGCATAGAAAACTGTCTGCATTCAGGTGATGCAGCATCCATGCAACATCAGCGTAAAAAAGCGTCATCGGCAAGCGTCCAGCTCCAGCTTCCAATGCCACATTCAACACCCAACCAGACTGTCTGCATCTTGCATTGGGCTCACTGGAAAGAATTAACATCAGATATTTCATCAAACATAATGTCATTAAACAAGTAATGCCAGACAGAAAACACATGATGCCAGACAGAAAAAAAACAAACAAATCTGAGCACTCTTAGGGTTCTGAAGAAATGATACTGCTTTCATTGTCATGTTCACTGTGGAGTTATAGTGAGAAAAAAATGCCTGATTCCATCAAAAAAAAAAAAAAAAAAAAAAATTCTGATTTTGTGTATAAATATATAATGCCAGCTACAAATATACACACAAACTTACAAATGTACATCCCTTTAGATTCAATACAACTCACACCGAGTCATTTCATACTGCCATCTTTCAGTCACAATTTGAAAATGATTCATTGATCAAGATCTATATATTTGTCATTATTTACTCATCTTCATATCATTTCATTACTTGTGAAAAAGAGTTTAACAGAATGTGTGAGACACTCTTTTACACAATCTCAATGCACCAACTTTGACTGAATGTGAATTTGAATTTTGAAAGCTTTAAACAAGTCACTTAAATTTCAGTCGGTTTCTCAGAAAACTATTGTTTTTTTGTTTGTTTTCATGCACTGGTAAATGTAAATTTGGGCTATTCTGTTTCCATAACTTGTCTTCTTTCAGACTAATGGAAAGAAAACATCCAAAATAAATATTTAAGTGTTTTTTATATTACATTTGATCAACTTATGTCTGTATATTTTGCAATACACATCTTTAAAGACTGACCTCTCAACTTAGATTAAACTTTAGTTTTATTTCCATCTGCATCCTGAAGGTTTTTACACATTTGGTTTGGTTTGTTCATATAGCATTCATCTGATTTATATAACATTTTATTCCTAAAAATCTGGTGAATTTTTTGATAAAGATCTCCGAAATCTCTAATAGGTCAACAAAATAATCCAACGTTCAGATTCCTGTACTTGGCGTGTATGCAAATGAGTGCATATTTAATTAGATAATGCCTTGTTTGCATATTAAAACAACATTTCAGAAAGCTTGCTATACAAAACAGCTATCTTAATGTACTGTATTAATCAACTGGGGAAATATGTTGAAATTTATAACAATAATAACATTCATGTGGTGTTTTGCCTTTGGAAAGAAAGCCATAAATGTATGTAATGACATAAGGGTGAGTAAAAGATGACAGAACTGTCATATTTGGTGAACTTTCCCTTTAAAAGTGTCTGACAGACAAATCCACAGCCATATGTGTAACAGTGTGTGGACGGCCATATATCCACGAGCTCAGGTCTGTTATTGGACACTGAAGAGAACAGTCTCTTTTATGAGTTCATCCATACATCACTGATGTTAACCAGTCGCATTAGCGCTAATCCTGATCCCATGTATCACATCTTTGGAGTTCTTGAAGATCTGGAGCAGAAAAAGAAGTAAACCAGGATCAAATAAGGGAAACAGATGTTCAGGCTTACTGTGAGACGTCACAGCTGTCTGGAAGCCTTCATGCATTATCGACTCAGAGCGAGGTTCTGCGATTGTGAAAAACAACACAAAGACGCCAGCACATAAAGTAGTACGTCACAATTCAGTTTTGAGCTTGATCCCAGAATTCCTCTTGCTCCTTTGCATTGTAAGAAGAGTGCATGCTTTGTGAGTGTCAGTCTGTAGGTATTACGAAGCATGTGATCAGCTTAACCCGTGACTTCCAGTTCAAGATGACATTTAGGAAAGGAAATGCTACAAGAAAACTACATGGGGCCGTCTTATCCGAACATCACTCCTTTGCATTTTCCTGCACCGTTTGAGATGCAGATTATGCGCTCAGCCTTCCTGTGGATCCATGCATTTTCCAATGCATCTGCATGGAGGGATGAGGGTGCGTAACCGTGGTCACACAGCCCTAAGCAAGCATGAGATGTGTGTCCGTGCATCAGCTGTGCATGTAGCTGCAGGGTGAATCCATGGAAGGGAAGTCGTATTTGCCCAGAGGAGACGGGTAATATGTGGTGGCGTAGACGTTGGTCTGAGGTAACGCTGATGGGAAGAAGTTGCAGCTTTCGTCTGGTGGAAGCAGGTTGTTCTTATTCAGAGTCTGCGGGGAACAGAGAGAAGCACAGAAAGTGAGCACAAGAGATGTCGTAAGTCTCTTCAATATTTCAAAGGCCACAGCGTGTTTTGCATCATGCTGCAGCGGTCCTGTGATGCCAACGCTCTGAGAGAAGAGAGGGAACCGAGAAATGAGGAACGATAGAATAAGACGGACTGAAGGAACGAGAGCCGTTTCCTCTGAGAGAGATTAGAGAGAGAGTCGGGATTCTCCTTGATTTCACATCAGATGTCAAGAGAATTATTTAGTGAACAAAAGTAAATAATAATAATATAAATAATAATAACAATTATTATTATTATTATTAAATAATTATATACTATATATTTATTAAAAAATATAAAATATTTCATATTATATATTTTATTATTATTATTATTATTATTTAATTATCATGATTAATTATTATTTAAAAATATAATATAAATAACACAAAATATAATAATTATTTAAAAATATATATTATAATGTTTTTAAAATCAAACAAAAGGGAGCGTTGTCAATCTCAACTGCGAGAATTATTTATTAAACAAAAAAAAAAAAATATATGAATTCATATATTATATTTAGAACATATTATATATAATAATAGTATATATTAATAATGTATTAATAATACAAAAACATTTAAAAAATATTTTATAAAATATAATAACATTTTTTATTGAAACATTATTTATTTATATTATTGTATTTATTATAAAATAAATAAAATAAAAGCATAAAATAATAAAATAAAATAATCATGAACTGCATAGGCCAAACAGTATGCACAATTAATAATGACTATTTTGGTTTCTTGAATTGTAGGAATTGTTTTCTCCTTCCCTTTAAAAGAAAAAAAAATCCTATTCATTTCTCTATATTAACAACACATGATTATATGATTAAGTGCATTTTATTATCTGCACTAATCAGTGTTGCGATTGCAACCCACCAGTTAAGGACCACTGCACAGGTGTAATACAGAGAGAACACTGTGGCATGATGGGATACCTTGAACTCCATGGGTGTGTATAAGTCGTTCTTGGGTGCACAGCTGTTCTCTTTATAGTGTAGGTGGTTGGGGGTGCTGGGATGGATAACTGCGGATTCTTGAGGGGGTTTGCGGAGTCTCTGGCAGTACACATAGACCAGGACAGACAACAAAACGGCTCCCAGAAAACAGCACGCTCCAGTCAGCACCAACTGGAACAGAGAAAACCCTGCAAAACAGAAAGACATGCTTCACTAGGGTCAGTAGACACATCAAAACCTGAATGCTGGATGATGTCAGTCAGATTTACCTTCACAGTTTGTGCTCCTCTTCTGTCCCTTTGACAGCACTGGAATTAAGAAAATGAAGATGTGCATGTGAAACAGTGCTGTAGTCTGAGACGCCAGACAGAAACAAGCAAAAAAGAGGGAAATTAACTAACTTGCGCTGTCACTGGATGGACACAGTCTCTGATCTGTGGAGTTTCCTTGGCAAGAGGCGGAGCTTACTTCACATGTACGAGTCCTGAGCTGCAGCCCCTCCTCGTTACACTCCGCCCACTCTGACCACGCCCCCCACCCACCTGACACAGGTGAGCAAGATAAACAGAACACAGATTTCACAGTTGTGTTATCATTAACACAGTCATGCAGAGTATTTAAAGGGGAAGTGGGGGATTTCTGTCCCAAATCGCACCCTAAACCCACAGTGGCTGCAAAGGGGGCGCCTGCGAGCACCCTTCTGAAAGCTTAAATGACAAACGGGACACCCTACGGTCTCGTGGACTTTATGGATACACACACACGGCGGCCACTGTATGTGTGCAAGACCACAAGTGCACAAGAAGTGTGCCTTTTGGGACAGGGCCAATGAAATCCAACAGATTCACAAACGAGTGAATCGGTTCTTCTTAGTGCATCAAAAACATACAGTGCAACTACTGTATTGTGTACTGTGATTCCCAAATGAATGACTCTTTTAATCCTGTTTTTTTGTAGTAATTTAAAAGACGAACCGAACAAATGACTCATAAAAATTGATTCTTTTTAGTGAATCAAAACCATAAAGCACAGCCAGTGTAGTCCAATTTTTTCCTGAAAAAAAAAACTACTCTTTTAGTTCTCTTAGTGAATTAAAAGCATTTAGCACAATTTCCAAACAAATGACTCTTGTGGCTGAACAAATGACTTGTACAGTGCAACTGATTCCCGAACAAATGACTCTTATGAAACGGTTCTATTTTGATTCTATTTATCTATTTATTTATCTATTCTATTTTGATAAGTTGATCAAACATATACAGTACAATTAGTTCAGACCAACCGATTCCCGACCAAATGAGCCGTATGAGCCAGTTATTCTTAGTGAATCAAACAAATACAGTACAACTGGTGTAGTTCAACCAATTCCAGAATGAATGACTCTTATGAACCAGTTATTCAGTCACATACAAAACAACTGGTTCAGTTCAATCGAAGTACTCTCATGAGCCAGTTCTTTTTATTGAATCAAAGTATCAAACACAGTTGCACATTAGGGGTTTTGCCAGTAGTAAAAATATAAAAATAAATAAACTAATGCAATATGCTACTTTTGTTTAGTTGTTTTTTTATTGTTGTTTAATATATAGATATAGTAAAGGACAATCACTAGATTTTACATGAAAAAAAATTAGGGCTGTGGAATGTGTTTATACACACTGGACAAATCTTTCCCTCACAACCAAAAACACACTTCTTTGAAGACATTCTTACAACAGTGTAAATTAGTCAGAATGCATGAAATAGCATTAGAACTCCCCTTTAAAAAAAAAACATATTCTTTTAATGCTTAAAGTATGTGATTTTCTCACCCTCACACTCGTGTGTGTTACAGAGCGCTTCCTCTGTGTGCAGGCCGATGCAGATGTCTCCAGAATGAGCAGGGGAAGGGTTAGAGCAGGTACGGGAGCGCTGGTAGTGACCACCACCACAGGAAGTAGAACACTGAGACCAGGAAGACCAGCATGATCGAGCACGCCTTCTTTGATGAAAAACACATGACTTGTTGTTATACTACTTTTTTTGGAGGAGAGTAGTATACTTTCTTTGGATGATAAGAAGTATTATAAGTGGTGGGGGCTGATTGTTGTTGTAGTGATGCTCGACCGGCGCTCCGCTGCAGGCGAACGGCGTGCTCTTGCCATCCGGTGTGGCGCAGGAGCGCTTGCGTGTGCGGAAGCCTTTGGAGCACTCTTTGGAACATGAGGACCACGTTTCCCATGACGACCAGGCGGCTCCTTGCACTCGTGTCACAGGTCGACCCATTCTCAACAGATCCTCAACTAGACCTATACAAATATAAAAGTGTGCATTTAGTAGGGCTGCACAATATGGATTAGTGCATTTATCAAGGCTGCGATTTTAATTCATAAATATATGCATGGTGCATTTTAAAGTGAAGAAGCACTGTGTTTATTTACACTCGAGCGGCTCACGGTACAGTGCTTTCAGCATCTCAAAGTGGCGTGAAGAGCTTATTAACCAGCTGCTGTCAACGAAAGTGGTGTTCCGTCAAAATAAAAGTTTGCTGGTTTAACGTGTGCAAATTAAGAAATTAAACAAGCCATAAATATAAGTATTGTAATTCTACAGTTGTACTGTAAAACACAATTATTATTTATTTTTTCTTAATTATTAAATTTTTCTTAAATAGTATTTTTTTTATTTTACAGGGAAATATTTCAGCAGTCATATTAGTAATATTTATATTTAACAACAACAATAATAATAATAATAATAATAATATAATTAGATATAAATATTAATATTAAAATACAACTACTACTACTAATTCTTATTTTATTTTATATTTTTATTCAGTAAAATAATAGTATTATAAAATAATAGTAAAAATAATACAATAATAATAATAGTAAAAAATAATAATTAATAATAATTATACTACTATTAAATGAAAATAATAGTGGTATATTTTGTTTAGTATTTTTATTTAATAATAATAATAATAATAATAATTATTATTATTATTATTATTACTAAATAAAAAAGATTATTATTATTATTATTTAAATATATTGATATATAATTAATACATTTTGGCTCAAATTATACCAACAAACAAACATAGATTTTTACATTTTTAAAATCACATTTTAATCACAATTTTTATCAGGAAAACTGACGTCTCTGAGGCTGTGTGTGTGTGTGTACCGTCAGTCTCGCAGGCAGCAGCTCCGTCACTGGTGGGACAGAGGCGAGTCTCTATCTTGCGTTTGCCGAGCTGCAGGTCGTGAGGGTCAGCGAGGAGAGCCCTGCAGGTGTACCTGACCCGCTGCTCCTTTCTCGCCCCCATCTGAGTCACATTAACAGGGTACCAGGGTGTCCATGGTGTGGTCCGCCTCACTTCGGCACACGAGTCCAGGTTACACGCCTTATACTCCTGGATGCAGCAACACACATGGTTTTAAAATCTTTTTCCGATATCAGTTTTTTTTTTTATTTCATATGACCTGTTGAAGACCCTACCAGAGGGCAACCAGGACATGTGTTTCCATTCTCGCAGGTTCGAACGCGGGACTGGAGTCCACCACCGCAGGCAACACTACATTTGGACCAAGAGCTCCAGGAGACCCAGGACACCGGAACAGGACATGGACTGTTTTCGTTACACAATCTGAATCACACAAATGAAACCGAATCATCTTCCAGTCACCTCAAATAAACACTTGCACACTTATGAGGCAGTTATGAGTTTAGTTTGGTTCTTTTTAATCAATCAAAACCTTAAAGCAAAGCCAGTGTAGTCCAACTGATTCCTGAACACTTGACATTTCTGATTCAATTGTAGTGAATTAAAAGCATATTCTGGCTCCCAGACGAATGACTCTTAAGATCATTTTTTTTATGAATTAAATCATATCAAATCAAAACTATAACGGTACAGCCTGTAATCCCTCTCGTCTCACCTCTCCTCTCGTGCCTGCCCCACACATACACGTCCTCCGTGTCGGGGTGCTGGGTTGTTACAGGACCGCTGACGGACCTCAAACCCAATGCCACAGCTGGTGCTGCACTCGGCCCAGGACGACCAGGGAGTCCAGCCTCCGTTCCTGAACAAACAGAAGCAGGTTAGCATGGATACCACACAGTAACACAGTCTGGTGACCTGTCTGTTTATCCACAATACATTAAAGAGGCCAGATTTGTCACGTTTTGTTATTGTACTGTATGTTAGTCAATGTTTCTTGGACAAAAAACAGTAATAACATGTTTTCATGACTATTTTCAATCTTCTCTCTGTCCTTTTAAATAAAATACACTTATATTAGACATCTATATGTAAACAAAGTATTGATATGTAAATCTGGGTGGTCATGTGATAAGGGCTGTGATGTCATAATGGTGACATCAGAATTATCTGTTCAGATAACTAGATTTTTGAGAAGAAATTGTAAGTGACGCTTGACCTCTTTCTTGTAGAAACAAAATTGTTTTAAAAATGTATCTTTGTCCATACTTTTCAATGTATTTTTTCTTCAATGTACTATAGTATTTATTCATATTTTAGATTATCTTTTATTATTATATTTGCAAATTAATATTGTTTACATTTCAATAATTTTGTCACGTTCTTTTGATATTTTTTTTACTTATTTTTTATTTAATTTAAAATTTAATTTAAGTTTTAGTAATTTTGTTAAGTGCTTTATTTATTTACTTTTTGTTTAATATACAGCTTGAATTTACTGTAATTTTAGTACGTCAGTAAAATACTTTGAATCAGTTTTTTATTTTTATATTTTAATTTTAAAGTTTTAGTAATTTGTCATGTTTTTGTCATTTTAGTATTTTTTATGTCTGTTTAGTCTTATTGCTTTCAAATGAGAAATGCTGCCTTGTTAACTAGCTGAAATAAAAACCTTTTATATTTTATTTCAGTTAAAGTTCATTTCAAGTAACAATTTATAAATAATATAAAGTTTTAAACTTTTTTTCTAAATTTCTTTTATTTAGACAAAATTTCTTATTTTTAAAGATTTTCATCTAATATTTATATTTTAAAGCTTTATTTCAATTACAATTTTTTTTATACATTTCGTTTAAGTTGACAATAACCCCACTGATACTTACTTCACTCTTCTGTGGAACTGTTTTTGTCCATACAATGGAAGTCAATGGGGTCCAAAATATATTATCCCTTTAATAACAAGGACAGTCCCTCTGGAGTCACCTGAAGTCAAGCGACTCCTTCTAAGGGCCCGATAATGACTTATTAGACAGGACTATGATCACAACTTTAGAGCCTGATAGGTAACATCAGTTTTATTAAACTTAACAGTAGCTTTCTGACAAAGATGTATTAGCAGCTCATTACTCATCTATTATAGATCTGCCACAGCTGCACTTCTGCTGTTATACTGAAACATTGCGTCCTGTTAGTTTCTCGCACCCAGACCCGGTGATGTGTGTGTTTAAACAAGCTCTCTAGGTGAGGATATAATTGGAACATTCATTCAGTGGCGTAAAGTGACTGCAGGATAATGGGACATGCAAAGGAGGAGCTGCTCGACCAGAAACGCTGCGTCAGCCGCTTGAAGTTAATGAATAAAGCCGCGTCTGTATCAGAGTTCAGGATTGATGGATTCGAGGCCTCACTCTCTGCAGCTGTTAGCGTTGGGTGGTGCCTTTCTCTCACGGAAGAGCTGAATCAGACGGAATAAAAGCATCACACATTTATGTGCTCTGACACTTTGATTGGCTGTGATTGAAGACTTCAGGCTGATCTCTCTGGCTCTCATATATCAGTCTAGCCACACTGTTTACACCTGCCACTTCAGTACGGGGAGTCCCAGATTATAAAAACTAAATCATTTACTCACTCTCTTACTCTTATAAAAACCCACATGAGTTTTCATTCTCTGTGGATTGACAGTGAATAAGATGCTGTCAAACTTGAAAAATTAGATGAACTTTTATATCCATATGATCTGCGTAACTGTATACTCCAAGTCTTCCACGACAGCGATCATATGTACTAGCTACTATTCAAAAGTTGTTTTTTATGCAAGAAATTAATACTTTTATTCATAAATGATGCATTAATTTGATCGAAAGTGACCGTAGAGACATTTATAATGTTACAAAAGATTTCTATTTCATAAAATAGCTGTTCTTTTGAACTTGAAGAATCCTGAAAAAAGACAATAATAATTGAAGATATAGTTTAAAAAACAACGACTGACAATAATAATGTTTCTTGATCAGCAAATCAGAATATTAGAATGATTTCTGAAGGATCACCTGACACTGAAGAGTAGAGGTAATGATGCTGAAAATTCATAAATAATAACGACTTTTTAAAATATATCCAAATAGAAACCAACTATGTTAAATTCTAATAATATTTCACAATATTACTGTTTTTACTGTATTTTTGACCAAATAAATGCAGCACTGGTGAGCATTAGAGACATCTTTCAAAGACCATTTTAAAAAATCGAACTGACTCCATAATTCAGAACAATACAAATACGGCTCATCACGATAAGTCACGCCAGGTTTGTCATCAATGAAGCTCAATGACTTGGTTCTCATGTGACCAGTCACAACGTGTCAAGTTTATATGCAAGGTGCGGATGGCATTTAAGATCTACATCAGAGGAGAAAATTGACATAAATAACAGCTTGATCCTCACACAAAGCTATAATATCACACACAAGTCATATGGACTACTTTTACGGTGCTCTGCCATATTTGAACTTTAACAAGCAAGGTTAGTTTCCTTTAACAAATATATGGGTGTGTACAGTAGGTATACCTGGAGCAGTTGGCCACCTCGATGTTGGCCCCGACACACTCCATCCCTCCACACTGGGGTCGAGGGTTATCACAGGCCCGAGTGCGACACTGACATGTGCTGGTGCCTTCACCTCCGTCGTCATGGTTACAAGCCTGCCATGGTGACCACTGGCCAAATCCACCATCCTGGGTGAGGTTACGCTCCTATACATGTAAATGCAAACAATACAGGTTTAGTGTTTGCATGGAAAATCATCGTACTTGTTTTCAAACTTCATTCTGCATAAACCCTTTTAGCGTACAGATTCCAACTCCGTAGGTAACACTTTATTTTAATTACCAATTCTCACTATTAACTATTTGCTTATTAGCATGCATATTACTAACATGTTACATTAATAACATCCCTTAATCGTACCCCAAACCTAAACTTAACTACCTTACTATTAGTGATGAGCAAATCAGGAGTTTACTGAGGCAGAAGTCATAGTTAGTTAATAGTGAGAATTGGTCTTTAAAATAAAGTGTGACCCTTCAGTCTCATCTTTGCTCCCTGTTTTAGTTGTTATAAACTCAATGGTTTTTAAGAAATGTAAAAGTGTAACCATTTGCTCAACCAATGATGTGAGTTTAGGGTGGGACTATTTCCTTAGCTGACCAATAGAAGAGAAGGGAAACCTTCTTGAAAACATTAATTCTTTATTTTTAAAATTTCAATTGATGATGCATGTGGCATAGAAATTACACACTTAACCTTTATGATTAAAAGAGCAAAACAGTATTCATGCCTTATTTGAAGACAAAATTTTGCAATCATACATTAAGTCACAATTTAAGATTTTTCCACAATTATCCAAGTCTCCACATACATGATCTCATTCAAAATCAAATCAATCCATTCAAATGTTCTCCCGTGTGTCTGCTTGCAGTAGAAGCTGGTTCATGTATCGCACAGGTACTAAGGATAAAAACTGTAAAATACATCTCCATGCAGGTGTGCGGCGTGTCCACTGAGGTGAACACCAACATCTACTGTGAGTCTGGATTAGTAACAACTGACCAGAACTCAATGCCATTCATCCAATAGTTCAGGACACAGAAGCGCTCAAATCTTATTAAAATTAATAGCAAAAGAAATTGAGACCTTCATCCACTTTCACTGTACTTCAAGGATCAAAAAAGGTCAACTGAGGGCTTTTCCCTGCTGCATGACAAAAATCATTAATGTAATGCTCAACAGTTTGCCCTTCTATGAATTCACTCCCTTTCAGGTTCCTCTGATCCTCAGCTTCAGCCAATCAATGAGGAGGATGTTCAAGGAACCAGCAGCTCTGCTGTGGGAACAGGGCAGCAACTGATTGTTATTAATTAATTAATTTATTTATTGTGCATTTTAGGTAGGAATAGTTTAAATTCCCAATGAGACACAAAAAAGAAAATGTTAAATAATTAGTCAAAAATAGTATATTTACATATGTAAATATTATTCAGAAACCTATGTAAAATGAATCATGGCAATAAATAAGGTTGCATAAGTTTGCATTCATTAGCACAACAAACAATAATTTACAGAAATTAGCTTGGATAATGTTAATGTGTGCATATATGAATATTTTTTGCATGATGAACTAACAATGAACAATACAATATTTATAAAGATTAAATGCTGTAAAAATATTGACCATTTTTAATTCATAACACTAAATACAATAATGTTAATAATACAAATACTGATATTAATGTATAGAACCTTATCGTACAATGTTACCATAACTATATATAATACAGTAACAGCTCGTACAGTTTATACATAAAAGTGTGATTTATTGAGATAGCAGCAGCACAACATCGACTTGATGAAGGTTATTCACATAATGTTCTTTCTCTGAAATGTACATTTCGACATCATTAAATAAGTCTAAAGTAGAGTCTTTTGTGCAAAACATGAACTTCAATGCAATCTAAACAGTCCACTATATTATCCAATGTTATTTCTGACTAGAATCTTATGTAAATATTTTGTCTGTATGCTTAATGTTTAATGTTTTGAATCACAAATATTTAGCAGTGCATACTGTGCATGCTGTAACGTAGTGTTGATTTATGCCATAACTATGGAGCCAACGCTCATTCTGCAAATGTTTGGGAAAAAGACTTACTCACTGTGGAAACAACTGGTTTTGCCTATTAGCATAATAGCAAGTACTTTTAATGCATAGTATTAGTATGCAACTTGGGACAAAGCCAAAGCTTCCACAGTGTTGTAGAAAATGAGGTTTGTTTACTATTGCTCCTCAGAGGATATCAACCATCAGAGATAATAGGAAATTTGTGATGTCTAATTATGGACCTAATGAAGTGTAAAGAAGGAACAGGAATGACATTGCCCAGCCTTCATGCAGAACACCAGCGTGTAATTGACAGTGTCAGACAAAGGGTTCAGATAAGCTGGGTTCCGTCAGCCTCTGTTTCAAGGCTCTTCATCAGAAATTTGATTCTTCAAGACCAGCTCAAAAATCATAAAAATCACGATTTCTGGTGTACTCAAAGAAAATAAGCTGCTATGTATCTTAACTGCAGAAGCTCTTGAAATAATGTTTGTAGAACAGAACAGAACAGACCAGAATAAAATAGAATAGAACAGAACAATGTAGAGTAGAACAGAATTAACAGAATAGAATAAAACAGAACATAGAACTGAAAAGAATAGAAGTGTATAGAACAGAAGAGAATACATAGCAGAACAGAACAATGCAGAGTAGAACAGAATTAACATAATAGAATAAAACAATATAGAACAGAAAATAATATAAGTATATAAAACAGAAGAGAAAATATAACAGATTAGAACAGAACAGAAACATATAAAATAGAACAGAAAATAACAGAAAATACAAGAGTACAGAAGAGAACGTGACAGAACCGTACAGAATGTCATAGAACAGAATAGAGTAGTCCAGAATAGAATAAAATAGAATAAAACAAACATATACAACAAAACAGAACAGAATAAAACAGAACAGAATCAACTAAAACAAAACAGTAAAAATAGATTAGTATAGAAAATAATAGAATATAGAACAGAACAAAAAATAATAGCAGCGTAGAGAACAGAACAGAATACAAGCATTCAGTAAAGAACAATACTGAATAGAATAAAATAGAATAGAACTGAATGAAACAGAGCTGAACAGAACAGAAAATGATAGATTAGTATAGAAAATGAATACAGAATAGAAAACGGAATATAACAGCAGAACAGAATATAACAATAGAACAGAACAAAATAGAATAGAACAGAAAATCATATTTTTGTATAGATAAGAATAAAACAGAATACAGAACAGAATTGAACAGAACAGAATATAAGCATACAGAACAGAACATAATAGAATAGAATAAAACAGAACAGAATCAAATACAATAGAACATAAAAATAAAAGCAGAGTAAAACAGAATGAAAATGAATAGCAGTGTATAGAATAGAACAGAATAAAACAACATAAAATAATAGCAGCGTATATAATAGGACAGAATTTAGAAGAGAATAGAACAGAATAGAATGGAATAAAACAGAACAGAATAGAATACAAGCATACAGTACAGAACAATACAGAATAGAATAGAATAGAATAGAATAGAATAGAATAGAATAGAATAGAATAGAATAGAAAAGGGTAGATTAGTATAGAATAATTGAATACAGGATATACCAAAGCAGAAAAGAATATGACAGAATATAACAATAGAACATAAAAGCATATAATAGAACAGAAAATGATATATTAATATAGAAAAGAATAAAATTGGATACAGAACAGAGGGTCTTTTGCTCAAGATAATAATTAAGTTACAGGAGACTTAAACGTAAATCCATTTACTCTCCATTTAATCTCACTGCTGTGTTGAAAAAACACCTGAGATACTAAAGAGATGTAATTTGTGATTTTTCTTTTCTGTGTGATGATGTTGTCTGAAAGTGTAACTTACAGGGCACTTTGTGATCTCTTGACTCCACTGGCTCATGTTGGAACTGTCCTCAATCGTCGTACAGCTCTTCTGTTTCTGGTCCCAGCCGCAGTACGGATCCCTGGCACCCAGACAGTCCCTATGATTACCAAATCACACATCAGAGACAAGGTCTTAATAAATACCACCATAAAGAGTGTCCCGTCTGCTCATGAGATCTTCTTAATGATAAGAGAGATTGGGCTTAATAACTGAGGAATAAATCTCACTGCAATAAACACTAAAACTAATACTGTCCTTCTCACACTGAACACTGAATATATACTACAATATAAACACTATAGTATAAACATAACTTTCGTTATATTGAGATCAAAGTCAGAGACTGAGCTGAAGTGTAAATATAATCTAAGCATCTGATCAGAAAATGATATGATCTGACTTACAGGAACTACAGAGAAGACACAATAAACCTCAGATCCTGCTCTGGGAGATAAACAACATCTGACAGAACCTCTGTGATTTATTACAGCTAGCAGACTTATCATTTTCTCCTTGTGTCCTTTGGGTTCAGTGGAGCGGGACTGTGTTATTAATTCAGGAGCATGTTTCATTGTTTTAATGATGTCATTCTTAAGAAGGACAAAGTTTGAAAAAGCAAACAATGTATAATACAAGCACAAGCATACAATCATATATAGGTAGTGTTCAAAAAAGATTTTTTGTTTTGTTTTGTTTTTTAAGAAATGTACTCAGGATTAAATAATGCAATTGATTAAAAGTGACAGTAAAGACATTCATAATAATGTAACAAAGGTTTCTGTTTGAAATAAATTCTGTTCTTTTGAACTTCCTATTCATCATATAATCCTGAAAAAGTAATAATAAAAAAATAATAAAAATCTTGCACATCAAATCAGCATATAATGATAATTTCTGAAGGATCATGTGACACTGAAGACTGTAGTAATGATGCTGAAAATTCAGCTTTGATCACAGGAATAAATTACATTTAAAAAAAATTCAAATAGAAAACAGTTCTTTTAAATAGCGATAATATTTCACAATATTACTTTATTTCTAATCAAATAAACACAGCCTTGGTAAGCCGACCCCAAACTTTGGAACGGAATTGTATAAACTCATATTTTACAACCAAATCAAATATAACAACGAGTCTCAGCATCTCACTCACAACTAAACACCGGCAACATTAGAAAACGGCAAATGTGCTGGAGATGCATAAAGAGAATACATTTGAATACATTAAAGGTTATATAAAATTATAATGCTTGCAGCTCAATTAAACTCTACAGATGAGAACTGGTATAAAATAATTAGAGTTATTTGCAACATCTTGTGAGATCTGACCTTTTGCCA
Organism: Cyprinus carpio; assembly: GCF_018340385.1. Classification (NCBI taxonomy): domain Eukaryota; kingdom Metazoa; phylum Chordata; class Actinopteri; order Cypriniformes; family Cyprinidae; genus Cyprinus; species Cyprinus carpio. Next base: position 2,547,658 of record NC_056577.1, read on the forward strand.
CTTGTGTGTATGCGTGCGTGGGGGAGAATATGTAATGAAATGACTTCTTTCCATTGCATTGGCATGCTAAACACCGAGCGGCTTCACACACACACACAGTTCCATCATGTCCCATAATCGCCTCTAACATCAAATGTGTCCGCCTCGTGTAGCTCTGAGTGTTTGTGCAACAACATCTGCGGCAGGAAGTCAGGGAGAGTCTTCAATAGATCGCATTCCCCATATAAAGACAATCTTCTACTTCTAAAGTAACTACCGACCTCCTCCAATCATAAGCACTTGTGTGCCTCTAAACTGATAGATCACATGGAAAATATCTTCTGATGTGACAAGCTGTAAGAAGACGAAAAACAAACATCTCCGTTATATCACAAGGTGTATTTTAAATACGGTGTCATGGAGAGCTTGAAGGCATTTAGCAGATCAAAAAAAATGTTTTGTTTGATTTTATAACTCAATTTACCAAGCATTAAGGTACAAAATTGCACAAAGCTCTTACAAATCCAGCTCTGAAGCCCAATTCATCCATTTGGAGTCTATGAATGTGAAATCTAATTACTTCTCTAAAGTAAATGCAGTCGCTTCCTGCGAGGAGTGATGCATGCATTATATATTTTTAATGATGTTCGACAATTTATAGGTGTTCTATTCATAGCAGCGATGGAGAACATGACAGCGATTTTTTTTAAATGACCTAGTTCATCATTTGGCCGCCTCTTGGCCAGTGGCGGAGGATTTATGAGATAATAATATCTGTGACTGCTCATAAGTACTGTCATTCACTTCATCTCCTTGAGCTTCATTTCCTGTCTGACTCCAAGGGCATTAGCAACTCGCAAGGACATGCGCTGTAATCAGCCTTTGCTGTATTTAACAGCAACTGTGCATTTTGATGTCATGTGTGAACAGGTACTCACTGTGGTGATGATGGTGGCAAATGGGATCTGGAAGTTCTGTACTGATACTATGTGAATGTGACAGTTCAGTCATGTTCATGGTTAGGACGCTCTGATCTCATGAGTCTGTTGTCAGCGACTCTGACACAATTATTCTTCAAGATGTGGGAACTGAAAATCTTGTTGCATTCAGCACCATTCAAATGTTTAGGGTCAGTATAATTTTTTATTAAGAAATTAATACCAGCTTACTTAGCAAGGATGCATTAAATTATATTCAAATAGAAAACACTTATTTTAAATTGTTATAATATTTAACAATATAATTGCATTTTTGATCAAATACATGCATCTTTACTGATACTTCTTTCAAAACATTTTAGCAAACTAGTCAGTTGTACCTACAGTAGTTGACTAATGTGCATGTTCTAGTTGACACGAGTGCGACTCACTGTTCGGTTTTGTAGTTGGAGCATCTCTCCAGAGGGATCTTCAGCACTCTGCTGGGAAGTCCCACAAAAAGCGACCTATCGCTGTGCAGAATCTGCAGGTTCAGGATTGGCTCCTGCATGTTTTCTGGGAGAATGTTCATCTCCTCCAAGTAGCATCCACGCAGACTCTTATTACTTGTGGATAAGGCTTTGATGATGGTGCCGTACTCTGATTGGTCAATGAAAGAAAACTATTAGAACCACAATGCACAATATTAGAGGATGAAAGTGTGAATGTCAAACTCTCTTCCTTCATAACCTGTGCCGATGTACATGATGTGGTAGAGCCTGTCTCTCCCCTGAACAATGTCCACAGCCAGTCTGGAGAAACGGATGTTGTCTTGCGTGACCAGAGGATCCGTGGAGATTGGCTGAACCACCTCGCTCATGAGGAAGAGCCGCTGGGCGTCTTGGAGACTGCGTTCTGTTAGATTACCGCCCGGACCCGAATCATTCACTGTCCCGCACTGGCACAGAGAAAGAGGACATTACAGCCGGAGATAGGTGATGAGGAACGGCACATTGGAGAAACGGTAAATCGAAATCGAATTGGCTAATGCATTTGGTGCCAAATGTCTTGAATAAAATTGTGAGCTGGCTTCAGGGTAAAAGTTAAAATGCTTTGAAATGGAAACTGCAGCAGTTCATTTCCTTCACCTGAAAATTTGGGATGGGGTTGGGAGTGGAAAGCCAGCTGGTCCGAGGGTTCTCCTGATAGCGAAAGGGTCCGTTAAAGGCCTGCGTGATGGCACTGAGGTTAAACGCACACACCGCTGATGCAGCAATGCTGTTCCTGTGAAGAGAAATGAGAGGAAGAAGTGAAGGATGGTGAGGTGCTGAACATTCTACATCTTAATAGAAAAACAGTAGTGTTCAGAAGTTAGGGGTCAGAAAGATGCAAATCAATCTCTAACCTTTATATAATGTGTTTTTTCTGGATTTTTGGTTGGTATTCTGTCTCTATACGTTAAAATAAACCTACCATAAAAATTACAGACCCTTCATTTCTTTGTAAGTGGACAAACTAACAAAATCAGCAGGGGATCAAATAAATATTTTCCCCACTGATTATATATATATATATATATATATATATATATATATATATATATATATATATATATATATATATATATATATATATAGTGTCCTCCCATAAGTATTGGAACAGTAAAGACAAAACTACTTTCTCTGCTGTGGAGTCAAGACATTTGCAAATATGATTAAGAGATGAATATGCAACAAAACTACAGAATGTCACATTTTATTATTAGGACTTTCGACATATACATGTTTTACCTAATAAAAAGGACAGCACTTTTAGAGTTCATCCCACTATTTGATGTGAGCATAAGTATTGGAACAGTTGAATTTAAGGCAGATGTAAAAGATTAAACGCTAATATTTAGTTGCAGATCCCTTGCATGCAATCAGAGCAGTGAGTCTGCAACCCATAGACATCACCAGACTCTTGGTCTTATGTTTTGAAATGCTTTTCCCCAGCCTTTAATGCAACCAATTCCAACTGTTGCTTGTTTTGGGGAGTTTCTGTGTTTAGTCTCCTCTTCAGCTGGTGAAATTAATGTTCAATCAGATTTAAATCTGGAGATTGATTTGGGCAATCTAAGACTTTACATTTCTTTGCCCTGATAAAGTCCTTGACTGAACTGGCAGGGTGTTTTGGGTCATTGTCCTGATCCAATATGAAGTGCTTTCTAATGAGTTAGGTGGCATTTTCTTGAATATTGGTAGCCAAGATGATTTTGTAACCTTCCACATTAATTCTGCTACTGCCATCACACATTAAAGTATCATTAAAATTAAGAGGTCCTGTTCTAGAGACAGCCATGCATGCCCATGCCATGACACCACCTCCACCAAGCCTTACAGATGAGGCTGTGAGCTTAGGATCATTCACAGTTCCCTTTTTTCTCCAGACTTTTGTTTTCCAATCACTTAGATAAAGGTTAATCTTTGTCTCATCGGTGAATCAACTCATCCAAAACTCTACTGGCTCTCATATGTGAAGAATCTTGCCTTTCTATGTTTGGTGCTGATCAGAGTTTTGCATCTTGCGGTGTAGCTTCTGTAATTCTGTGTCAAATTCTCCTGCGGACTGTAGATTGACAGAGCATTAACCACAGCTTTCTGGAGGTGGTTGGTGATTTTATAGACATGTATTTTAGGTTTCATTTTCACATCTTTTATGATTTGTCTGTCATCAACTACTGTTGTTTTTCTCAGCAGATCAGGTTGTCGTTGGTTGCTGATGTCGCTGGTAGTTTCCAAACTCTTGATTTCTCCATGCTCTTTGTTTTTCCTACAGTTCTAATTGACTTCCTCTTTTCTTTTAGCATCCAAATTTCTTTTTTTTTTTTTTTTCAGAGTTGGCTTCCTCGTCTTCATCCTGGTTTGTGTGTGTCATCGTCGAATGCAAGACTTAGAATGCAGTAGCAATGGATACAACTGATAAGAAACATTCCCTGCTTTTAATATCTGAAGAATTAATGCATCAGGACACAGGTGAACACTTAGAAAGATCTGTGAGGCAGCTGTTCCAATACTTATGCTCACATCAGATAGGGAGATGAAACTCTAAAAGCTCTGATCTTCTTAGCTGGTAAAACATCGTTGTGTTGAATCACCCAATAATAAAATGTGACATTCTGTAGTTTTGTCTCATATTCTTCTTTTAATCATATTTACAGATTGCTTGACTCCACAGCAAACAGAACAATTTTGTGTTTACTGTTCCAATACTTATGGAGGGCACTGTATATATAATTCAGTAATTCATAAAGCATCCACTCACACATTGGTGGTGAAGACTCCATAGATGAGATCTTGCTCAGGAAGGTAGAAGGTGCTCTGCAGCTCGTGGTAGTAGAAGGGAACATCTCCAGAGCGGGAACAGTTGAGTCGAGCCTTCATGAAGGTGGTCCATGTGTCTTCCAGCAGGAAACGACCACCAATGTCATTCTGACACATGCGCGCCACACGAGAGAAGACCATCTTCCCACAGTCCTGTTCTACTGCGTTCTCTCTCAGAAAGAGGTACGTGAAGCGGCCCGCCTCGTATGCAGAGACAAACTGAGGTTCTGAAGAGAAGAAGGGGAGGAAGTAGATGTCTTACTTTCACTGACAGTGGTGCGGTTTGACATGACAAAACATAATTCCTTAAATAATTTCAATAAACAGATCTAAATATAAGGGTGAATCACAAAAACATGGCCAGGTCACTTTTCACACCAAAATCAGAAGGAAAAATAAGTTTTATTTAAAGAAACTGAAGAATATTTAAGATTATTAGGATGTTTGAATTTATTTCCTTCAAAATTCTTTACATTTTCATTCTCATCACTTTAATAAAAAAAATTATAACAGTGAAAAATAAAATATATACTGCAACAATTAAAAAAAAAAAATTCACAGTAAAAATGTTGTAATAAAATACTTAATGCAACATTTTTAAATTAAAAAAAAAGATGTTCAGATGCTTAAATTTTGAGTTTATTTATTTTTTGTCATGTCTCATTGTTACATTTTCTTATGCAGCATTGCTGCATGAATAAAATATGCTAATATAATGTTTTTTGAAAAAAAAAAAGTTATCACAGTGAAATTATGTTGTAATGAAATGTTGTAATATGAAATATTTAATGCATTTTTAAATCATAAACAATATCCAGATGTTTAACTGTTGTGTTTGTGTTTAATTTCCATTTTTTAACACAATATTTAGATACTTCATTATATGCAACAAGTTATTTTGTTTTAATTGGCAAATATTAATATATAAATTAAGGTAATTAAAAAAAATACTACCATAATATCTAAATAAGAAAATACAAATAAATTATCATTTTTTCAGTAATGAGAATATAAATTAAAATGAGCCTAATTGTCATGAAAATTAAGTTATAATGCAAAAAAAAAGTCATAAAGGTCCTAAAATATGCTAGATTTTCTTTAAACAAAATGTAATTTAACATACAGGTGTTATTTTGATTTTAATGTAAAATATGACCTAAACATATTCTTTTCAGAATTTTTCGGATTCGTTCAAGTTGTGTGTTGTCCTGCTGTACCACTGAGCCATTTGGAGTTGTACTGTGCGGTCCTCAGGGGCGGCATGTTCCCCAGACTGCGGTAAATAATGGGGTCGCGGCTGGAGAAATCAGTCACTGTAGCTGCGTAGACTTCTCCACTCTCAGTTATCATGGCTGTAGAGTTGTGTCGAGGGTCGTAGGGACAGCGGGCCACACCGCTGATGGACTCCAGGACGCTGGAGATGTCAGTAACAGGGCGAGTGGTACAGATGGGCAGGAAAGCATTAGTGCCGCAGGTGAACAGACGACTGCCGTTCAACAGGAGGACGCGAACATAGTTCTGACACACATCCTGACAGAAGGAGACGAAGTGAAGAACTATTTCATTTCACACACATCACAGTTTACTTCCAGAACCCCACTGATGCATTTTATAACAAACAATCATTCACAGAGCACATCCCAGCGTTCATCTCTCACCTCTGTCTTTCCTTTGCTCTGGCAGGACCTCCTGGTGCTCTCGTCTACCCCCCATTCTGTGGCCTGCAATTAACAGCCAATTAACATCACGGCTAGAAATTAAGTTATCAAGACATTTGCCTGTTAAAATTTACATGCATCCTTTAACTCTGGGATTCATGAGGGAACTGCAGGGGTTCATGAGTTGATGAAAAACTAAAAAATAATTAAAATAAATAAATATATCATTTTAAAATATTTAAAAAAAAATTATTTAATTTAAATTTTACTTAAAGTTTTAGTAAATTTGTTGTGTTTTTGTCATTTGTATTATTGTTTTTTTTTAATGTGTTAAGACTATTTGTGACCCTTAAACACAGAACCAGTCTTAAGTCTCTGGGGTATATTTGTAGCAAAAGCCAAAAATACATTGTATGGGTCACAATTATTGATTTTTCTTTTAAGCCAAAAATCATTAGGATATTAAGTAAAGATCATGTTTCTTGAAGATATTTTGTACATTTCCTAGTGTAAATATATAAAAACTTAATTTTTGATTAGTAATATGCATTGTTAAGAATTCATTTGGACAACTTTATAGGTGATTTTCTCAATAGATTTTCAAATAGTTGTATCTCAGCCAAATATTGTCCTCCTATCCTAAAAAACAATACATCATGGACAGCTTTTTAATTCAGCTTTCAGATGATGTGTAAATCTCAGTTTCATGAAATTGACCCTCTGGTTTTGTGGTCCAGGGTCACATTTAGTCATTTTTATTTAAGTTTTGGTTTAAGTAACAGTGTTATTTTAGAATAAACTATTATAGATCACTATAATAGATTTTATTAATATTTTTAATTAGTTTTTTAATATTTTGTTCATTTTGATGTTAGTTAATGTTTCAGTAATTTTGTTGTGTTTTTATTTTAGCGTCATTTTTTAGGTTATTTATATATATATATATATATATATATATATATATATATATATATATTATATAAATAGACATTAAACAAAATGTCTAGAAGTTATACTAAATGAAAATGAGAATGTTGCCTTGGGAACTAGTAGAACTCAATTTTTTATATTTTATTTCAGTTAATGTTTTTATCCTTGTTAAGTACATCAAGTTAAACTAAAGGAAATAAGAATTTATTATTATTAAGAATATAAGCATTTTTTTGTAGCAACTATTACACTCACAACTCAAGTCAGTCCAGACTACATAGGGAATGTTTCAGATGCAAGACATATTTACAAGTAAAGCTTCCCTGTTTTCAGATTCGCAAAGGAATCATTTTAATGATTCGACTGAACTGATTCACAACATGTTCATCGCTCAGCTGTAAGAACCCTAGTAGTGAGTAAAACTGAACTCGGAATCATAAACAACAGTGTTTAAATATTTAGTTCACAACAAAAATTGTTAAAGGTCACACAGAGACTGCCGTTTACTGATGATTCAAACAAATCTGTAAATTGTTCACATTTAAATCAACTGTCCAAACAAACAAATTTTCTGTAAAGTTCAAATATCGACATTCCTTTTAGCTTTCAGAAGCCATGACAACAAACCTAAACTTTTCTCGTTATTATGATTAAGAGGCAGAAGTTGTTAATGAACTAAAACTATGAAAGATATTCAGTCATGGGAAGCTTTTCCATTCATTCAAACTCTTTCCTTAATGTGAAGAAGGTACAAAACACACAATAATGCAAGACAAAAAGACGGAAGATGGAGAGTTTCGCTGCATGCGAGGCAAAACAGCTGTGTGACATTTAATTAGGGAACACTGGATGGTTTGTCCTAATCGCATTTGTTCTCTTATCTGAAACGAAAACCCTTGAATGTGTTGTTTCACTCGTTTTAGACGTCCTTCCTCTCTTTTGTTCCTTGTCCCTCCCTCTCCTTTCACAGACTGCTTTGTCATGTTTATCTGTGTTGTCATTTGGCTTGAAAATAATGATGTAGACCAGAGTGTCTCACACACACATTGAAATAATAAAGCATGATTTTGTATTGGATGTGACCCTTCCTGAAGGCATCAGCTGGAGAACTGTGAGGATCCCAGCAGAGCCTGAATGGAGTGAGAGGAGTGGAAAGGTCACAGATAAAACCCAGAGCTCCTCACAGATTAACGTCTGTGCCGGAGGATGTTTTATGACAAAGACAATCACAGCCAGATCTAGACTATTAAACTCACACTAATACACATTACGTTGAACTGGGCTAAACTTCACCCTAAAATCAAGATATACGCTATACAGTTTTTTTTTTTTTTTTCATTTTTTAAAGATTAAATATATATATATATATATATATATATATATATATATATATATATACTTTTATTCATCAAGGGGACATTACATTGATCAAAAGTGACAGTAAAGTCATTTATAAAGTTATAAAAGATTTGTTTCCAATAAATACTTTTTGTTTAGTTATTAAATAATCCTGAAAAATTAGTTTTCAACAAAAATATGAAGCAGAACAACTTTTTTAACATTAAAAATAATAATTAATTCTTAAGCAGCAAATCAGCATATTAGAATGATTTCTGAAGATCATGTGACTTTGAAGACTGGAGTAATGATGCTGAAAATACAGCTTTGGATCAGAGGAATAAATTACACTTTAGAATATATTCACATAGAAAAGAGTTATTTTAAATTGTAATAATATTTCACAATATTATTGTTTTACTGTATTATTTTTTACCAAATAAACGCAGCCTTGGTGAGCAGAAGAGACTTTAAATGTTTTTTTTTTTTATCTAACTTTATCAAATATATCTGTAAAAATTGCAAAGTGTAAATTTATTATTACTGTAAAGAGAAAAAAAATAAAGATACTTTATTTAACTGTAAAGAATTTGTACATTATAGTTGTATTCATAGTACTTGATACTGCATTGAATTTATGCTGCTTTAAATGTAGTATATCACTGTACTACAGTATTTTCTACTATAATATAGGAACTTTATTACAGTAATGAGAGTCACCACTGAGGATACAAAAAAAGGGGAAATTTCAAAAAATTAAAATTCCCGGAGAGAGCCCCATTTAAACTTTAAGAGTTTATTGAGCGTTGACTTTAATGGAGCTTTTGATGTTCAATGCTTTCAAATACAACTATGCAACAAACAGTCAACAATGGAAGTGATATACATAACATGACTGACAGCCTGAAATTTAAAAATGCAATCTTGTTCCTGTTGCCATTTGTAAATATTGTAAAAATGCAGTTCTGAGCATGATCAATTATTTTCCTTAAGTGCTTTTGCTGTTTAGTGGTGGTTTTAGGAGCAACATTGCTTTCACTAAAATAAAAAGAGTGCATGGATTGTAGTGCATATTTTGCGATTAATAAGTGACATCTGTGCTTTTGCACTCTCGAAAAGCAGCAGGCGCTTCTGATGAACACACTCATCTACAAACGGAGCTGATTACACACGTACTGACAAACTACATCTGTTCACTTGACTTTTGCAAACTACATTTCATGCTTGTTGTTTAAGAAAAAGACAGAGATACAAAGAGAGCACAAAGGTTTAGAAAGCAATCATCAATCTCGCCGTACCTCTGCAGTCAGTCACTGAACAACACGTGAAAGACGCTTGCATTTGAAGAGCAGGATTCACTCTGAATGATCTAGAGGGGTCAGACTTGTGTCACCTCTGGAGGTTGTGAGGTTGTGTTTTTTCTCTAACACACTCAAGATCTGCTCATCCAGGCACGATCATTTGACCTCAGTTAAAACATTCTTATCTGCCCTCTCTATCTCTTTCTGCGGCCTGTTCCTGACACAGAACCATCATTAAACCAGACAATTTCAAGACAGATATAATAAATCACTGACATGAGATGCAACAGATCCAAGCATCTCATTATCATATCTTTCATTTACTGACATGGCTGAAGTGTGTAACTTTGCTGAATCTCACTGTCTGGAGTGGCCAATGGAGTGAGTTCTGTATGTTTCACTGATAAAATACGAGGCGAGTTTTCAGGAAACCTGTTTGAAAACAGTCATTACTCCATTTTGTGATGCTAATCGCTGAGAAATTACACAGCTTCAATGCAGCTTTTTAAAAAAGTTTTATTTTAAGCAGTTAAGGTCTTCATATCATTGGACATTAATCATTTTTAATACATTTTATTATAATAATAATCATAATAAAACAAAACAAAATATCCAAATGTATTGCTTTTATTATTATCCTTGTCCCAGAATCAGACTTTCTATCTTAAAATATTAAAATCCATCAAACAAATATGAATAATGACATTTTTAATTCTACTATAATTTACTATAACCACATTTCAGCTGTTTTTGTCATAATTTCTACCACAATCAACAATTCTGGCCATATTTTTTTCTTTTTTTTTTTTCAAAAGTTAGCATATTTACTTCCTAAGGTGTTTACCAAGATGACTAAAATCACCTTTGAAAAAAAAAATTAAGTTGAACAAAGTGAAAGTGTCTGCCTTTTTATTTAAAATGTTTTTAAAATGTCATTTGCACCACAACATGAATGATTATTTGAGACTGGCTGGAAATGTCATTCGTTCATGAAGGACAGACTGTCAAAACTGTATCTTTAGTTCCTGCAAATATGCTGTTCTAAAATTTTTACAACAGAGATATAGAGGAGCGCAGTGAGGAAGTTGTCATGCTGCAGTGTGTGTGTGTGTGTGTGTGTGTGCGTGTGTGTTTGCTCCGGGGGTGACTGTGGGTCACTCTTGTGGACACAGGGTCATGAGGTCACCCTAAATCACTGGATTCTGACAGATTCTTGTGAGATCTGCCTCCAAGGCGTCACCCCCTTTTAGGGTTACGGTGAATGTTTCAGAGGGTTCACCAGCAGGGTCTTCCACAAACGCCAGCAAAGTCACTCTTTAATATCACACAAGTGCTCAAAGCTTTCAACAGGCTTGTCACGCAAGCACAATACAATCTCAGCGTTCCCACCACACGCTAAGTGCAGAGGTGGTCTCGAATCATCCTTCAAGACAAACAAGGCCAATTTAAACCCACTCCCAGATGAGATTGCAGTCTACAGGCAGCTCCTCACCTCAAACACAGACAATCTGCAGCAGTAGACAAACATACAGATATCTGCATATTGAACGGATCACATTCTACACTTTATTTGATCCACAGTGCTAGCGAAGATTGCTTGCACCAAAAACAGTCAGAAAGTTTTTCCATAACCATTTTCTACCAAAACATACTCTCAAGGATGGGCAAACAATGACAAAATTTGCATTTTCGGGATGAATTGTTCTGTTCTGTTCTGAAAAAATAAAATAATGTAAAATAAGCCTGGTTCCAAACATACACAATGATTAGAAGATTTTATTTAATTTTTTTAAATAAATACATTAAAAAAAATTAGTATAACCCTGGTACCAAACAGACATTATCTGATCCTTATGCACAAAACATACTCTACATTTTTTTTTTTTTACTTGCAAAATTAAATTTTTGGGTTCCTCCTTTCAAGAGATTCAGAGAAGAGGAGCTCAAATAAGGATGCTGAACATGATGCAGCTGTCTTGGAAGTCAGTGCTTTTCAAATCTGCAAACTACCAGATGCTATTGAATGTGTGTGTGTGTGTGTGATTTTGCAATGTTTTGTTTTGTTTATGGGGAAATGATTTTGTATAGTTATTTGGGTATGATATGGTTGTTACAATTTTGAGGTTGTTTTTGGGGTCTCTAAGGATTATAAAAACATACTTTTTTTGAAAATCTAAAAATGCAAAGGTTTCTGTGAGGGGTAGGTTTAGGTGTAGGGCGATAGAAAATACAGTTTGTACAGTATAAAAACCATTACGCCTATGAAGACTCCCCATAAACCACCAATATCAACATGAGTGTGTGTATGTGTTTGATTTGTTGGATATTTCTGCTTCTGTGCATCAGCACTTTAGATCATGTGGGCAATCTTAATAAAGAAAGAGTCTGAGTGTGTGTCTGGCATGGGATGAATTAAATGGACAGTGCTGGTCCCGGTGCTGCATTGCTAGAGACGTCAAGATGATTGGATGGACAGATGGGAAGGAGAATAAAGAAAGAAAGAGAGAAAGAAAATTACGTCCTACCTGCAGGAGAGAGATGTTGCTCAAACTCAACCGGAAGAGATGATTCCTAAACAGAGAGAGATGCTTTAGGTTTGTCAGGCTCAGCTGGACTTGTACTTGTGTGTGTGTGTGTGTGTGTGTGTGTGTGTGTGTGTGTGTGTGTGTGTGTGTGTGTGTATTACCTGGCTCCCACTATCAGCTGATTCCTGGTGAGGTCGAGTGTGAGCGGTGAGTAGTCAGTCACTCCAGGTAGAGAGAAAGAGGAAAGCCACGGGCTCAAAGCTACGGCAGAAAAGAGCCACAGGTGACATTTAGGCAGTTAGCTGTGAATCGAAACGTCTGATCTGCTGTTTAGCTGCTGGTTTCCACTGTTTTTAATACCATGAATTGAGAAAAATCCCACAAGTTAGCAAAAAAACAAAACAAATGTGATGTGACTACCAGCATTCGTCTTGTGAGATAATCTGTTGCTCAGCGATTGCACTGTTCTGTGTGATTTGTCTCTGCACACATACAGTGTAGATGTTCAATAAACCGTGTCAGGAACTAAGTGAGTTTGATTCATGCATTAATAGTCTTGTTCATCATAAGATGCACTATGCACTGATGCAATTAAACACTTTGTGGTTGGTAGGTATTTTACACTCACCAAAGATGCATTGATTTGACCAAAAATACAATACAAACAGTAAAACTGTGAAATACTTTTACAATTTAAAATCACTGTTTTCTAGTTTAATATATTTTAAAATGCCATTTATTCCTGTGATGCAAAGCTGAATTTTCAGCATCATTTCTCCAGTCTTCAGGGTCACATGATCCTTCAGAAATCACTTGTGTTGTTTTTTTATTTGTCCACATTACATTTATTCATTTAGGAGAAAGGGAACTGAAACTGTTTGGGTACCAACCTTCTTCAAAATATCATCTATTACGTTGGTAAACCAAATAGTATCAATTCCCTTTGGCTTCCATTGTATTTTTTTGCCATTCAATAGAAGTCAATAGGAACCAAAACAATTTGGACTAACGTTGGAACGACATGAAGATGAGTAAATGATGACATAATTTTCTTTTTGTATTGGTGAACTATCCCTTTAAGGTTTCAGTCACCATTTGTTTCAGTTCTACAATCATCTCAGAAGCCGATTTTGCTCTTTTAATCTTTCATGATTTCCAAAAATTTGTCTGAGATGGCAAAATCGTGGCCAAAATCATACTGTGTAAATCAGGCGTAAGTCTAGCAGAAGTCAGCAAAACAAATTAAATTGCTTATACTGTAGCACTTTTAAAATGTGTGAGTTTTTAGCGGCAAAAAGAAAACCGTGACTAATGATGAAATGATCAGACATTTCAGGAGCAGCTCGGCTGAGGAGAAGAAACACTGCGTATGCAGTCCATTTAGTTCTCCAAACAGAGCTGAAGTAAGCTTTGCTGTAAATCAGGGTCATTATCATCCAAAAACAGACGACTACACCCTCGCTGTCTCACACTTAAAAAATAAATGCTCCTGAATCTCTCTCGATGGGCAAATCACTCTCTTAATGTCTTTAGTGTTCAGCAGCTTCTGCTACTACAGCAATTCACTAACACTTCTATAATAGAGGACAATATAAACACTTACACTGTAGCCCTGCCTGCATACTTTCAGAGCAGACTGTGGCGATTAATGTGTGATATTAGAAACTGCAGGGCGTGATCGTACACACAGCTGTGTTAACCTTTAACACTGGCCAGCATATGATTAAAACTGTTAAACACAGACAGGTACCAATGAAAGGCTGCTGGCAGTTAACTAGTCTCAGATGAAAACACACCCTGGACTGGCAACAGGCCATTAATGGACCATCCGAGGCATACTGCACACAAGGTTTTCTCAAATCAGACAGCTCTAATCTGAATGACTGGCTTTAGGCAGTTTCCAGGAGTCAAAGTGCACAGGTTTTTAACAAATGAAGTTGGCTGGTTGCTTTGCATGTCCACAAAGTTCTTGTAAAGCAAGTTGGTTCACTTGGTGGCCGTCTTTGCATTGGTAGTTATCTTCGGCTACGTTCACACTGCGGGCAAAAACCACATGGAATCTGATCTTTTCAATTCTGACTTGTGCCACTTCCATATGTGGTAATAAATCCGATACAGGTCAGATGTTTTGGAATGTGACCGCAGTGTGAACAGTCATATCGGAATTCATGCGACTTTTTTACGTCACTCTAGATCAACATTTGTCACGATTCTGCGCTCATGCGAGTCACTTCAAAGATTTTACATACTCAAAGCTATCAAGACAGTTGCGCAAGGTAGTCAGTGGAAGTACAGTGACAAGTCAGAACTCATAAGTACTGCAGTGACAACTCTATATACAAGCAAAACATAAGGGCTCGTGTCATAAAAGTTTCAAAACTCTGCTCATTGTTGCCGTGGGTTGTTTTTCAACTCCGTGGGTTAAAGCGACCCTACTAACACGATATATAACCCCCAGAACGCAACTGGGCTAGGTTTGGACTAGTTTTGAGAAGCAATCGAGCAGATTTTTTGTGAAAACCTGGCAATCCTGTTCATATCGTTCTTTTGCACATGTGGATCAGTTCAGAACCATGATCTGTTCACACTGGAAATCTGATATTGGCCACATTTAAAACAACAATGTCAACAGCTATACAAAAAAATCTGAGTAAATTGAGTACTGAGGCTCGCAGTGTGAACGTAGCTTTCTAGTCCTGCTAGTACAAGGTTTGTCAAGGGTATATTTCAATAATGTGTCAAAGAAAGAATAAAATCTGACTAAAACTGTGTCATTAACTTCTTTGGCCTAAATCAAGCTACACTACTGTTCAAAAGATTTCTTTAAAATGTTTTTCAAAGAAGTGTCTTCTACTCACTAAGGCTTCATGTATTTGATCAAAAATGTAGAAAAACATTAATATTGTGAAATATTATTACAAGTTTTAATTGCTATTATCTATTTGAATATATTGTATAATGTAATCTATCCCTGTGATGCAAAGCTAAATTTTCAGCATCATTACTCCAGTCTTCAGTGTCACATGATCCTTCAGAAATCATTGTAATATAATGATTTAATATTTAAGAAACATTTATTTTTATCATCAAGGTTGAAACAGCTAAGCTGCTTCGTATATTTGCAGGAACTTTTTTTTCTTCACGATTCTTTGATGAACAGAAAGATCAACTGTACAGCATTTATTTAATATGGATTTTTTTTTGCAACATTATAAATGTCTTTACTGTCACTTTGATTAATTTAATGTATCCCTGCTGAATAAATACATACAAGCTATTAAAACTCAAGTAATGTCTTTTTCAAAAAGTCTCTTGTAACTGAAATTTACAGCCATCATAGTGAGCAATGTGACTTCTCCCATTCATTTTACTGTTTTTATCCTCCCTATACTGTCTCTGGTTTCAGTTAGATGGTCTCTTCTGATCTACAGTAGCTGCAATGTGAGCAGTTTTTACTAGCTCAACCAATATAAAAAAAAAAATGATTCAAAGGCTTATCGTTTTAACCTTTGGCTCCAAATGCGATTATAGAAAGGGCAGGAGAGAGTGAGCTATTTTACACCCACCTGTGTAGGAGGTAACAGGGTGCATTTTTCTCAGGCACTCTCCAGACAGAGAGGGCGCAGACTCCGGGTCAGAGGTCGCTGGGAGTGATGGCGTCTGTGACGAGACGAGAGGCAGAGAGAGGAGGCGGAAGATGACAAGTCCAGCGTAGGACAGCGGTCCGACCCGGAACAGCAATGCTGTCATGGTTACTGCAACAACGACTCCCGTACTTGTAAACAGTGAGAGAGTCCTGAGAAGAGGAGAGATGAAAAATGAATCACGGTTTAGAGTGCAACAGTCATGTTCCCAAAGGGAAAACTGATTTTAGCAATTACTTCTACCAGCTGTGAGCTACGAGGTTAATCAACAGTATATTCTTTCGTTGAAGCCATCTGTTCACTTTATTTCAACTTATTTTTTGATTAATCATGTTTAACAGCTGAATTTGTGGTGATAAACTACATTACCCATGATTCTGCACAAAACAATCAGAGTTGCAGCGCCCAAAAAGAGCTTGCAGGGAATGACATAATAGAGTCTGTCAAAATACATAAATATTTCTATATGTATATGCATATTTTACAATAAATGTAAAATATATTGCTTATATAGATATAATCAACAACTTTAATTGAATAGTTATAAATTTCACCATTTTAAATTGAATTATGTCATTCACAATGCTTCAAGGGATTGTAGTTCTTTCCCTTAAAGCCATCAAGTCTTGTCTTTCTGCTTGATTTTTAAATACTTTTTTCTTCAAATAAAAGTTTGTAATGTTGTGATTTACCTCGTAGCTGGTTGGTTTAGTTCAACACTTCTACAAAATCCCTATAGGAAAAATGTTTTCTGGAAGTAACCGAAAGTACAGATAACAGATTGACAAATCAACAAAATAAACCAAAAACTGGAAGAACAGAAAGAAAGCAGATGGACATCCAGACAAGTGAGCAGACAGACAGAGCGCAGAGAGACGGCTTCATCTTCTCCTGATGGCTTAGATGGTGTAAGTCTTGCTCTTTCTAATCTAATTATCCTCCATCTCTCATCAGAGTGAACGACTGGAGCTCTTCCAAGACCCGCAGCGGTTCAACATAATGTTATTCTTAAACATCACATTGATTTTGCTGTAATTGTCAGCCTGTGGACGATGAGCCAGCAGATCATTAAAAGTTTAATTATAAGTTGAAGAAAAGATTTTGATAGATTTTCAGCCTGTCATGGAAATCAACGGCTCTCTGTGATGACCTCCCTACAGCTTAAAACGGTTAATTTTTCCAGTAGGTGTTGGACAGCGCATGAGGCTCAGGAAAACCCAACATGTAAACACACATCTGACATCTTATAAGCTCAGAATATATACATACACACAGCTTCACTTGAACACAAACCTCCCTGTAAGTTCTCCAGTAAACACAAACTCACACACTAACACATGCTCAATCACACTTAAACTTTTACTTCCTGACGCGTCATTGAGAAACCACTGCAGCATCTGTCTTGGTTTTTCACAAACACAAACAAACACACACACACACCAAACACTGGCCACTCTGTAGAGAGGTGGTCTGATGTCCTGCATCTGTAACTAGGTCCACCTTTTTCATATTTTTGTACTGATTCATTTAAATTTGATACCATATGATGGTATCAAATGGAAATACTTATATACTTTAAAAACAAAATTCAAGTCGGTCCACTCGGGTCATCTTAGAAATACCCCCAAAGAGCTATTTTCCATTTAGAAAAACTACTTTAAAAAGGAAAGCCTGACATCTCCAAAACCATGTCAAAAACGTAGACTGTATAAAAACATGGACGTAGTATCCGTGATTTCACCCGTAGGTCTCTGAAGAGCATTTCTGAAGCTTAAAGTGGGCGGAGCCCACCGTCGCCATCTTGGCAGAGCATCACCGCGCGTCACTCCCGGATAATCGAAAAAGGGCAAAGAGGCGGGAGCTGACGGTGGTGACAGCAGCGGCAATCCACCTGTCACTCAAGTGGCCACGCCCCTAATTATGCATAATATTTAGGCTTAATATAATTTACATTTAATCATTTAGCAGACGCTTTTTAAATGGATGAGTTATAAAAAATTCACCCCCCTCACAGTTGTCGTGAAGGGCAAAATTAGCTATATATTGTAGACCAAAACCACTTTTTGTACCAGGATGTAAATATATTTTTTTCTGCTGTATAGTTGGGCATTTTAACATGGGGAGTCTATGGGACTGACTCCCTTTTGGAGCCAGCCTCTAGCGGCCAGTCGATGAATTGCAGTTTTAGTCACTTCCTTATTGGCTTCACGAGAGAAACCGGAAGGTTGCCTCTTGGTCAAAAGTTAAAAATAATAACTGATGTCCATATCAAAATAAGTACTGGCCTTTTTGGCATAGTGAATGTTAAAATTTTTCACATTAATTTTTCAACAAGTGATCCTTTTGTGTGTGCAAATAGTTTTCAGTAATTGAAATTAAAATAAAATTTTAATTAAATGTAAAGATTAAAAGAAGCTGCCTTGGAAACTACCTGAAATAAGTTTAAGTACAATTACTAAAACTGAAATACAAATAAAGTGAGTACAAATTTAATATAAAAGCACATAACAAAATGACCAAACTTTAAACTAAAAATAAAATAAATACTGCAAATGTAAAAATATAAATAAAATAAAAAATATCATAGTATATAAATTATACTACAATAACATTGAGCTGAAAGCATTATTAATTAAGCATTATTTTTTTATTATTATTATAAAAAAAAAAAAAAAAACTTAAACAGCTTTTATTCAAAACTATCAATATTATATTATTAGAAGGGAAAAAAATTATACCCTGTCCAAACAACATTAATAATACCTAAATATTCAAAATAAGATATTCTGGGAAAACTTTCAGCTGAAAGTATAAAATATAAAATTTATATAAAAAAAAAACATGGCATGACATTTACATGGCATTCAATAAGCTGATGTGTGTCATTTTTTCAGGGTTAAAACACTTTTTCATATACCAGATTAATATGCAGAAAACAACTAAAAGTAAGCCAGTCATAAGTTGATTTAACTCCAAAACAATATAAACTTCCCATCCTAAACAGCAACACTGGCTCGACCAATGGCATGATTTGGGGCGGAGCTATCACTGGGTCCCACCAATAGCAGATCGGGGGGCTGTTTACGAAACTGTTTTGAAAACAGTACTTATTTTTACGGTTCCACTTGGTGATACTATTAACAGTATCAAAAAATTGCACACTTGCACATTTAAACAACATTTACTGTAGGCCTATACAAAAAAATCCAGTTAATATGGAAAACAGCCACAGCAAGGGGAGGGGCTGTGTAGAATTTTATGAATGGCATGTATCTGAATTCTTTGGAAATGTATTGAGTTTTTGTGGAATTGTCTGGCAGCAGGTTCCGCTTGCATATTCTTGGCTTCGGGAGTGTGACGCTGTGCGGTAGACACTTCATCGCCGACCATGTCTAATGCACCTCAATAGCAAAAGACCCTCAATCCCCCAAATCCCTCTTAATACCCTCAGCACTCCCACATTCAGTCTATTCATGCCCACCTTCTCAGACTCATCAGAGGCCATCGAGACGGAGGGATGATGGAGAGAGAGAGATGGAGAACCATGAAAGCCAATGATGGCAGTGACAAACGCAGCGGAGGGGAGGCCAGGGTCAGACAATGAGCAGACTAGGTGGGCCACTGACGGCCCGTCTGGGACGATTCCTTTCGGGTTAATAGAGGAGATATGAAAGAACGGGATGAATAAATAAGGTCAAAGATGGCTGACAGACACAAATGTGCTCAATAACACACAGATATCCTCGAGGTCAATAATGAGCTGACAGCTCTTCTAACTAGATTACATTATGAGTGAACAATTCAAACAATGTGTGTTGAAGTTACTCAAGACTTCCAAGCATGTTTATGGGTAATTCACAAGGGAATTTTTCAGACTCCTCTCAAATACTCATGCATTGTTGTTTCTATACAATATTGCGACATTGCTCGAGGTCATGCCTGGATTAGAAGCAACTTGTGTCCTGTCCTTGCAAAGTATAAAATCCACCAAAACAATCAGTGATTAACGAGAGCATGAGATTATCAACTAATGTTATTATATAATAGAGACTTTTCAAAGTGTGTAAATATCTCCCAGTCATAACATAAATCTTGAAAAAAAAAATAATCCTAAATGTGGTTTCACTTCTACTCAGGTTTTGTTGAAATACTTTCTGTCTGTTTGATCCATATGACATGTGACAGTAAAGACATTTAAGATTTCTATTTCTAATAAATGCTGGTTTTACGAACTTTCTATTCATCAAAAAATCTTTTTCCATGATTTCCTCAAAAATATGATGCAGAACAACTGTTTTCAACATTAATAATAAAAATGTTTCTTGAGCAGCAATTCAGTATATTAGAATGATTTATGATGGATCATGTGACACTGAAGAAATGATGCTGAAAATTCAGCCTTACAATCACAGAAATAAATTACATTTTAAAATATATTACAACAGAAAACAGTTATTTTAAATTGTAATAATAACTTAAAATATTACTGTTTTACTGTATTTTTTTTTTAAATGCATCCTTGGTGAGTAAAACATTAAAAATCATACTGACCAGTATATGAAAGGTAAACTTCTAGTTAACATAATGATATATGATTCTAAAAGAATTTGGAAGTTATGAAATAAGGTTTTTACATGCAAGCAAAAAGTTTAGTGTGACATTTTTTTTGCGACACATTAACTGCAAATTTTTTTTTTTTCAGGATTCCTTAATGAATAGAAGTTCAAAAGAACAGCATTTTATTAGAAACACAAATCTTCAGTTACATTATAAAAGTCTTGACTGTCACTTTTGATCAATTGAATGCATCTTTGCTAAAAAAGTATTAATTTCCTAACTTTTGCACAGTACTGTCCAGTAATAAACCAAACTCTTCAATGTATAATAACTAGATATTCATCTGCCTAGAAAAGTACTCTCGCTGTTACAAGTATGATGTAGATTTTACAAACCTATATGTAGAACTTTATAGCAAACCAACACAACACGAAAAATACGTTTTGAAACCCCGCTTGCCCCACAGACTTCCACTGTAAGAGATGTAACGTAAACACAACATTCGTTTCTACAAACTAAGGGGCGAGTCAAAACTGATGTGATAATCAAACGCAGACCACAGATGCTTTCGATAGAAGTTGTTGTAGTGGTATTCAAACCGGAACATTCCTTCAACACACTTAGATTATGCAATGCATAAACAACTGAATTCCTTGGATATTAAGTTTCACATGTAACAAGGTCAATAAGTGAGAGAGCAAATATGAAGGGCGTTGAAGGAAAATTCTGCCAAAAGCCAGATCACTTCATCACAGCTGTCCTCAAGCACATTACTGAAAGATAACGAATCCATGTTAACAGTCTGGAATAAACACAGAGATTAAGGCTAATCCACTCTAGATGGTCTCAGATAGACACTGTTTCACTGTCACAGCGCTTTCCAACCGCTGCAGCACCAGCGCACTGATACATCTCTACTCATCTTTAAAGTGAGATGGAGGGAAGTCATAAAGAAAGACAAGACAAGTGATAAGAGCAGCTGGGATTGCAAGAAGGTTTTCAAGATGAACTCAGGAAAGTCCAGACAGCTGGAGCCATCAGTTTAGTCCAGATGTTACAAAATAACTGAGCTGGTCACGTTACCCACATACTGTAGCAGAGCAAGAAAGTTTAGTTATTAAACTAGTTAAACTCCATATGAAATCAAATGGACTTATTTAATACACATTCCTGAACTGAGAGTGATTCATTGGTACACATCATTTCAAATCCTTCATTAAATATAATAACGTCTGCCTCTACTTTTGGTAACTTTAATTTAAAGTCAAAATTAAATCCAAATTGAACTCATTTACAATTTTTTTGGTTATTTTAATTTATGGTTATAATTTTGTTAAATTTGATTTAATTTAAAAATTATCCCATTTTTATGGGCTTTCTTCAAGAGACTTTTTTAACGCACATTTTGAGTCTTATTGTGATTATTAAATCAACGTATGCCATTTCAAATAATGTGTTTTTTTTCATACCCTTTCATTAAAAAATAATAAAAACTTAAGCTACAGGCCAATATTAAGCAAGAGACAAACAGCTATTTAGGGATTGTTTTAGCAAATTTCATGAGGTCTGAGCACAGTTACAGCAAATAATATTTAGGGAGAAATCTTGTCTGTACAATATATCATCTGAAGATCTCTTTTAAAAACATTGCATGTTGAAAGTCATAATGTAAATCATCATATTCCATTTGCACAGTGAATGCAATTTATATAAATTTTCCTAACACTGCACAAAACTGAACATTACTTTTACAACATTTTACAAATTTGGTTAATGTTAATTTCTACTTCCGTTTTTTTTTTTTTAATGCTGTATAGGTTAACCTTAGTCAATTAACCAACATGAAGTAGTGAATTTAGAAATTATATTATAAACAATAAAGAGCCATTTATAATGATTATAATACATTATTATTAACCAAGATTAATAAATGCTGTAAAATAATAAAATATACACTACAAACTACTAAAGTGTAAATGTACACTATACACCATCAAAAAATCTTATTCTCACTAAGTCTGCATTTACTTAATCAAAGGAAAAACAGCTATTTAGGGATTGTTTTAGGAAATCACACAAGGTGTGCACACAGTTACAGCCAATAATATTGCGGGAGAAATCTTGGTGTATGATATATCATTTTGAAGTGCCTTAAAATTGACTCTTTTAAAGCATGTTGTTTGTTGTTTTTGTAATCGATGCATCTACAGCCTCATTCATGAAATGCAAGCACAATTTTCTGTATAAATCATCTGTAAAACCATCCTCACATAAATTGTCACATTCCATTCAGTGCAACAATTTTCAAACAATGGTTTATGAATGATTTACAGAGAAATCCGTGCTGTGTGCATTTCATGAATGAAGTCCGTAGTCTGTGATTGCTCATGTGAAGCATTGTCAAAGTGACAGAAAACAAGAAACTGTCTTCAAATCTGCACAGGATTAAGACCTTCTGTCTTGTAGATTGAGTTGTTGGTGTACTTGATTATTTGCTGGACTCATTGACAAAAATACCAGATAGAAAAAAAATAAACTTCTCAACAAACATTGCCCACAGAGAACAAGTTTTTGCCCTTTGGAGCCCAGCCACCCTCAAACGCCAGCATTTCTCTAAATGCTGAAAGGGGTCACAAAACCGAAACCTTTATCCCCTAAAAGAGACCCCGAATTAACTGTATTCCCATTCACGCAGCTGGTGGTCTGTACACTACCCTCGTTAGGGCACTAATACGGGCCAGTAACCTCTGCCACCGAGAGCCAACGCCAACCTGAGCATCCAGAGACAGATGTACAGTGAGACAGATCCAAAGAATTAGCAGTTCCACAGATATTTGTTGTATTTCTGAAAGTGTCTGCCTTTTCAGATGCGTCCTTGTTTGCTATTTTTCCCCCCTAAACCTTCCACTTCTTCACTGTCTCTGCGTGAAAGCCTTCTCTGTGCGACTGGCCAACTATCTGTCAAAGCAGAGGCTCTTTAGCACGTGAATGAAGTCCGTTGAGCTTTACGGGCGCTCTGAGCGAGTACGTGGTCATCCGCCAAAGCTGAGCGTTTTCACTCAGCCCTGACCACGGACCCGACGCCAGGCAGAATCTTAAACAGCACTCCAACAAGACCGGCCTTTTATTGTGTCCATCCTCACGCCATTCACGTTTCACTCATTCTCCATTTCTCTGTCCATCTCTCTCTCTCTCTTTGTGTCACTGACAACATCAGGTTTGTGACAGAAGCATCTGTCTCAACAGCGTATTAATGATTTAATATATTCAAGTAGATAGAAAAGCAAAAAAGAATGTTTAAACTAACGTTATGAGCTTGAAACAAAAATCACAGCTCACAGCTGTAAATTTGCATATCTGTTTATGAATCGTTGCACATCGATGGCTGGCCCTGAATAATGCACAACATGCACTTAGACACAAAGTTGCAGATCCATGCATTTTCATTATAATGGTTGTTTAGGTTTTCTGTTTAATTCTGTGTTATGAAATAAATCCAACAGCCACCCTATTTATATTTATAGTATTTCTCAGACTTTTCAAAACAAAACAAAAAAATAAGTTTCTTCCAGTTTCTTTCCTGTAAAAACTTTTCACAGTAATTCATGTTAGTTAATGCAATAGTGAGTTTTATCTTTATTTTTACATATACTAACAGTTAACTTTTTAACAATAAATGTTGTATAGGTTAACAAAAAATTTTCACATAATTCATGTTAGTTAATGCAATAGTTATCATTTGTTGTATAGTGTGTTTTATATTTTTTTTTTGATTATTATATGATTTAGATTTTATAATATATTTTTTTTATTTAAGTTTGGTGTCAGGTCAAATTTTTTATGTTTTTGAAAAAAGTCTCTTCTGCTTACCCAAGCTGCATTTATTTGATTAAAAACAGTAATATTCTGAAATATTATTACAATTTCAAATAACTGTTCTCTGTATGAATATATTTTGAAATGTAATTTATAACTGTGATGCGCGGCTGAATTTTCAGCATCATTACTCCAGTCTTCAGTGTCACATGATCTTCAGAAATCATTCTAATATGCTGATTTGCTGCTCTGATTATTATCAATGTTGTGCATTTAACAGCTGTGCTGCTTCATATTTTTATGGAAACCATGATAAATTTATTTTTCAAGATTCTTTGATGAATGGAAAGTTGAAAAATAACTTTTATTATTATTATCGTTGTTGTTTTTTTAGTTGTTGTGGTTTTTTTTGAAAGAAGAATTTCTGATTATTATCAACGTTGTGCATTTAACAGTTGTGGTTTTAAATTTTTTTTTTTTTTAAATTTTACTTTGAATTATGATGTCACTTTTGATTAATGTAATTTAATTTCTTTTTTTTTTTTAATATTTCAAATTATTATTTCTCCATATCTGCAGTGCAAATTACTGTCAAGACAACAATGAAGATCAACATGATTTAATTTAAAATTAAACTGAGTTAAAATGAGAGTTGAGAGGAACAGAATAGGGACACACAGATAGAACAGAACGACAAAATGAACTGTCATGACAACAAAGACTAATTTAATTGCATTGAAATGAAAAAGAATTACAGCAAGTAAAAATAACTAATCTAAAATAAGTTATGAGAAATATACAGAAAAAGCAAACAGAAATGACAAGATTAACTCCAATGACAACAAAAACAGATTAACTGAAATGAAACTGAACTGAACTGAGAAAAGGATACACAGACAGACACAAAAACAATCAAAATGCTGCAACACTATGGACAATATGGCTACATTCTTGCATAGTAGCTCCGTCTATTCAGACAAACACTTGAAGTGGTCAGTCACACACACACACACACACACACAGGCTCAGAGAACAAAGAGAATTGGACACACACAATGGGGGAGGTCTGGAGATGACGGCCAAACTGTTTATCAGCATACCTCAACAAAGACACGGAGAGAGGGAGGGGACAGACAGAGAGAGAGAGAGAGGGAAGACGGGATGGAGCGCAGAGAGAGAGGACGAGATTGGAAAAGATACGGGATGGACACGAGGGGAGGGAAGACATGTGGGCAAAACTGCTCTCAGGACAAAAAAAAAAAAAAAGATAGGAAAGCACAGAGCAACAGGATGAAAAGACTCACAGGAAGTGGATAGTTTTGTCCGCAGATGGACAGATGAGGACAGAAAGAGTGTACTTACCAGGAGGAAGGTGTCAGCAAGAGCTCATTCCAGAGGAGCGCATCCGATAGACTTCAGATCTGTTTAATGCAATCCTTACACACAGACAGAGAGAGAGAAATCATTTTAGTCAGCCTCTCTGCGTCCTGGGGAAAGGGGGGAGATGAAGGGGCTTCAGTAATGTGTGCAGTGAAGCATTCAGCCCTGTGAAAAACAAACTGTTAACTTTCTCAATGGAGGGAGGCTGCTGGGGGCACGAGAACGCATGTGTGTGGCATGTGTGACGAGCTGACGTGGGGAACGAAAGGGTTAAACTTCCTCTAATTGTTCCCAAACGGAGACTGGTGCACCTCAGATGCGTACAGCAGCCCCAGTATTTCAACACTGATGCTATGCTTGAAAAAGTCTGATACGAAATAAGAAGTATGCTTGATGCACTATGCTTGATACGAAATAAGATCACGTAAGTGTCTTCTGTGCTCAAATGCTGTAGGAGCTTTCACTTCACTACACTTTTTCACGGATCAAAAAGATTCACTCACGTTTCACAAGTGTCATTATACTTTTGGCCTTTATTAATATTAATCTTAATTAATATTGAAACCTTGTTCAAAAGTTTGGGGTCGTGTCAAATTTTTTATGTTTTTGAAAAAAAAAAAAAAAAGTATCTTCCGCTCACCCAAGCTGCATTTATTTGATTAAAAACAGTAATATTCTGAAATATTATTACAATTTAAAATAACTGTTCTCTGTATGAATATATTTTTAAATGTAATTTATTCCTGTGATGTAAAGCTGTATTTTCAGCATCATTACTCCAGTCTTCAGTGTCACAAGATCTTCAGAAATCATTCTAATATACTGATTTGCTGCTCAAGAAACATTTCTGATTATTATCAATGTAGAAAACAGCTGATTCATATTTTTATAGAAACTGTGATACGTTTTTCAGGATTCTTTGATGACTAGAAAGTTTAAAAGAACTACATTTATTTAAAATATAACTTTTTTGTAACATTAATAAATAATGTGTTAACTGTCACTTTTGATCATTTTAATGTATCCTTGCTGAATAAAAGTATTAATTAATTAAATAAATCTTACTGACCCCAGACATTTGAAAGGTAGTGTATATGTGTGTATTTCCTCTGAAATGTAAAACGCAAAACACTTCTGAGAATATTTTAGAGAAAAATGAACTATTAAATCAGTTTTGTATCACTTTACTGAAATGGACAGTTTGAATTGATTCAACGAAATTACTGCTACTTGGCTAAAGTTTAAACGAGTGAAGCGGGTTTAACACCACAGTCATAAAACCCATCTGTCATCACAATATTCACAATCCTGCCTTATTTTATATAGCAAGTAAAATCACTGTGAATATTTTTGTGTATTGGCCAGCCTTAATATGTTGATCTTAAATGTCATTATTACATAATATGAATCACATAAAAACATGGCTGTCAAGTCCATTCAATGAGTAGGACTGTTGTGCAGTTTAGTGTTCACTGAGTCAATAAAACACTACAACTATCTCTAAATATGACCTAAAACCTATTGAACATCCTTCAGATTTCCGTCTATGTCAAATCACAGATGCATCTACCCTGAAGCCCCTATTTTATCACTTAAAACTTGACAAATGTCTGTCAAATGTTCTTCTTAATAAGTATACTTTTTTTCTTTAAAATAAATGCCATTTGGGTTGACATTTTATTTAATGCATTGACATTCAGGCATTTTTAAGTCTCCGAATACTCTTTGGGGCCACTGTATATTTGACATGAGACCTTTGCTCACTCACTTTGAGAAGCAGTGATTTAGTTTCTGTGGCAACAACACCCCTCCCCCATGACATCCCATAATACAGCTGTAATTTTCCTTTTAATCAATTCAAATTTGACATTTCACAATGAGAATAGGAGAAAAGAGATCAAGAAACATGTTCAATCCCCTCTGTCATAATTCCGTTTCCTTCCATCTCCAGGCCCCCGTCGCACACAAAAACACAATACGCAAGTGGGCGGTTGATTTCGAGTTCAACTTTTGTTCGACTTTCTCTTGAGATCCATCAGTTCACTCATTCATTCATCCATCCATACATTTGTGGCTCCATTCAGCGGAGTCGCTTAATTCAGCAGACTGAAATGAGTTATTCAATCATTTATTCTCTGAGGTGAATGAGGGAAAGGATGATATTTTATGCAAGAGTTGTGCTAGATTCACAGTATAACAAGGTTTTCTTAGAGTCAAAAGATATCTCGATTACACAAGGGGAAATTCAGCCAGTTATGTTGAGCTAATAGATTAAAATACATGCTAGTACAATTATAAACAGTGGAAAATTACATCTGTTTTGTAATATACAGCAACTCATTTCTACTTCTTTCTAGTCACGGAGTACAGCCGTGGCCAAAAGTTTTGAGAATTACATAAATATTAGTTTTCAAAAAGTTTGCTGCTAAACTGCTTTTAGATCTTTGTTTCAGTTGTTCCTGTGATGTACTGAAATATAATTACAAGCACTTCATACGTTTCAAAGGCTTTTATCGACAATTACATGACATTTATGCAAAGAGTTGTGTTGGCCCTTCTTTTTCAGGACCTCTGCAGTTCGACTGGGCATGCTCTCAATCAACTTCTGGGCCAAATCCTGACTGATAGCAACCCATTCTTTCATAATAACTTCTTGGAGTTTGTCAGAATTGTTGGGTTTTTGTTTGTCCACCCGCCTCTTGAGGATTGACCACAAGTTCTCAATGGGATTAAGATCTGGGCAGTTTACAGGCCATGGACCCAAAATTTCAACATTCTGGTCCCCGAGCCACTTAGTTATCACTTTTGCCTTATGGCACGGTGCTCCATCGTGCTGGAAAATGCATTGTTCTTCACCAAACTGTTGTTGGGTTGTTGGAAGAAGTTGCGTGTTGGAGGGTGTTTTTGGTACCATTCTTTAGTTGCTGTTGGAGTGTGTGGGCAGAATTGTGAGTGAGCCCACTCCCTTGGATGAGAAGCAACCCCACACATGAATGGTGTCAGGATGCTTTACTGTTGGCATGACACAGGACTGATGGTAGCGCTCACCTTTTCTTCTCCGGACGAGCCTTTTTCCAGATGCCCCAAACAATCGGAAAGGGGCTTCATCAGAGAATATGACTTTGCCCCAGTCCTCAGCAGTCCATTCACTATACTTTCTGCAGAAGATCAATCTGTCCCTGATGTTTTTTTTTTGGAGAGAAGTGGCTTCTTTGCTGCCCTTCTTGACTCCAGGCCATCTTCAAAAAGTCTTCGCCTCACTGTGCGTGCAGATGCGCTCACACCAGCCTGCTGTCCATCCTTAGCAAGCTCTGCACTGGTGGCACTCCGATCCCGCAGCTGAATCCTCTTTAGGAGACGATCCTGGCGCTTGCTGGACTTTCTTGGACACCCTGAAGCCTTATTTACAAGAATTGAACCTCTTTCCTTGAAGTTCTTGATGAACCTATAAATCTTAGTAGCCACAATATCCTTGCCTGTGAAGCCATTTTTATGCAACGCAATGATGCCTGCACGCGTTTCTTTGCAGATCACCATGGTTAACAATGGAAGAACAATGATTTCAAGCATCACCCTCCTTTAAACATGTCAAGTCTGCCATTCTAACCCAATCAGCCTGACATAATGATCTCCAGCCTTGTGCTCGTCAACATTCTCACCTGAGTTAACAAAGATGATTACTGAAATGATCTCAGCAGGTTTTTTAATGACAGCAATGAAATGCAGTGGAAAGGTTTTTTTGGGATTAAGTTCATTTTCATGGCAAAGAAGGACTATGCAATTCATCTGATCACTCTTCATAACATTCTGGAGTATATGCAAATTGCTATTATAAAAACTTAAGCAGCAACTTTTCCAATTTCCAATATTTATGTAATTCTCAAAACTTTTGGCCACGACTGTACTTTATTTTTTGTTTAAGTGAAAGAACAACTGTATCTTAGTCCAGATTAGGGAATTTGTAATGTTTAATGATTTATTTTATTATGTAAATATTTTTTGCATTAAAAAAAAAATTGATTTTTGTTTGTATATGCTGTCAATTATAGTTCTTAGAAAGAAAATCTGAATCTGCAGAAATTGGTGCATCTCTACTAACCAGCAAAAACTAGAAACAATTCAGTACTTAACACTAAATCAGAATGAACCAGTTACAGATTAGCACTAACCAGCATAAACCAGCCACCAAACATTTAAACCATCAAATATCATATTAGCTGACCTGCTTAACCAGCAAGAACCTTTTGCTTCATGTATTTAACCAGAAAGTTAACAAGCTTGACCAGCACTAACCACCCACAACTAGCACCAAACCAGTACTACTTAACTCTAAACCAGAATAAACCAGTTACAGATTAGCACTAACCAGCATAAACCAGCCACCAAACTTCTAAAACAGCAAAATCATATTAGCTGACTAGTTTAACCAGCAAGAACCCGCTATTTTTACTGATTTAAGCACAAAGTCAACCAGCTTGACCAGTACTAAATACCTATAACACCAAACTACACTGAACAAAATTATAAACAAAACACTTTTTTTTGCCCCCATTTTTCATGAGCTTTTCTTTGAGTTCAGCTCATGAAAAATGGGAGCGAAAACAAAAGTGTTGCGTTTATAATTTTGTTCAGTGTAGTACTACTTAACCACTAAACCAGATTGAACCAGCTCATAATTAGCACTAGCCAGCCTAAACCAGCCACCAAGCACCAAAATCACATTACCTAAACATCTTAACTAGTAAAAACCCTCTGCTTTACTGATTTAACCAGAAAGTCAACCAGCTTGATGAAGAAGACCATGCTGTTTTGCTCTCGGACAGCATGGCTTTGCTCATTCTCCAGCTTGACCAGCACTAACTAGCCATAACAAGTACCAAACTAGTTCTACTCAACTCTAACTTAGAATGAACCAGCTCCAGATTAGCACTAACCAGCATAAACCAGGTCACCAAACTTATAAATCAGCAAAATCACATTAACTGACCAGTTAAACCAGCAAGAACCCTTTGCTTTACTGATTTAACCAGAAAGTCAACCAGCTTGATGAAGAAGACCATGCTGTTTTACTGTTTTACTGTTAATCCTCCATATTGACCAGCATTAGCCAGCCATAACTAGTACCAAACCAGCAAAATCACAACCGCTTACCAACATAACCAGCAAGAACCTGTTGATTTACTAGCTTAATCATCAAAGCATTTTAGCCAACCTTGATGGTTTACCAGGTTTTGCTAGTGAACAACATGTCTAAGCTGGTTAGGACCAGTTAGACAAGCATCAGACCAGTACTTAAATGCACTAAACCAGCCCCAAATAGTGCCAAAACAATACTAACCACATTTCTAAACCAAAACGAAGCATGGACCTACATGGAAATTAAAAAAATATTAAAAGATATGAAACAAAAAAAAATATATGTATAGAATAGAATAAAATAGAATAGGACAGAATAGAATAGAATATGAAAATAAAATACACACAGAGCGACCAACTTATTTGTCATGAATCTCTATTCAGATATACTGCGTTTGTATTGGACACACAAATGTAAATCACAAAGAAGAGGAATACTACTAAAACAAGAGTTGTACAGTATGTTAGCATTCAGCGTCGAGGTAGTCTGTTGTTAATTAGTCTTGGCTCCGCCCCTCACAGGCGTGTTCCCTCTCGAGGGGTTCACTAAGAACATGTCACATCTGAACAGATGCCAGTACCGTAAGTCATGCTAGAGCACTGGATGAAGAAACACAAAACAGATTTAGCCAACATGATCTCACCGTGAAATACATGACTTATGCTGTAATCATCTCAATTCAGCACACATTTTTAGACACTTTATTCGTTCCATTTGCCATTTCTCTCACTGATTTGACTTAATTCTTCACAATCATTCTTTATAAACAAGCAGTATGCTGGATATGTGCCATATTCTTCTCTGCAGGCACTGAATGTGGGTGTTTGTAAAAGAAAGCCGGATTGAAATAGATGGGGAAATGAGGTAAAACTTTTGGAAAGCTAACTAAAACTAAATAAATAAAAGGATTATTCCTGTCATATATAAAGTCAGGGTGTTTGAGCACGCAGTATTTCAAGGACAAGAGTACAGCATTTTTTTGCTATGTATTTTGGGTTATTTGAACTCATTTACGTGCACCTCACAGTGCTGTCAGTTCATTTCTGAGCTCCTGTGGTCAATCTGATGGCTGCAATCACAAGATGTCCACAAAACAGCACAGCGTCGGGAGACCAGTTGATTAATGCTGCGTTCCAGGCAGGTTTTTGAGCCGTAAATCACGACTTCAAACCATGACTCACGACTTTGTAGCGTTCCAAGCAAGTCACGCCAAACTGCCTGAGCGCAAGGAACTGTAGCTAGATTATTAAATTTATTGTGACGTTATATTGTCCTAAATTCTATTTCTCACCGTGTACCACTTGCATAAACACTGCATCCGTAGGCAATATTATCCGTAGGGGGCTGACATTGTTGTTTTTGTGAGCCATGTGACGCCAGGGCTCGGAACTGGGAGTACATCGATCTAGTACGAGTTCACGGGTGGGAAGTCACGGGTTCCAGTGCACTTTCATGGGTGAAGGTTGGAAAACATGGGTTACAGTTTGCCTGGAACGCGGCATTAGTCCATCTTCTTTTTGAGGAACTCATGATGAGGACCCATATACAAGGTGAAAAAAGAGATCTTTCATTTAAACTCAAACTTGCGTTGTGAGATTAAATGGAGAGCAAATTAAGACTTTTGCCGAAGTTTCCTGCAGATGTGTCTCCTGAAAAAAAGACCTCTGTAATCGTGCATGTCACAACCAGAAGTGTCAAGGAGAGCAATAAAAAGTCAGAGATCTCTACATGCATTAATGCATTAACATTTTGCATCATGCTGATGTAAAAATGTCTAAACATACATAAAACAAGAACATTTTACTGCAGGGGTTTGTGAGCTATAATTTAATAATAAATGAAATTATAAAAATGGAAAATAAGAAGAAAATTTTTTAAATAAATACATCATACTTTATATTAATGCTTGATATGTTTTATTTGTTTACCTGGCCATTAACCAACATCATATAACTGTAAAAAAACAAATTTGTGTTCAAATTATTCAAATATTAACTTAAAACCTCAGATATGAGATTTCAAATAAATATTTTAGATAAAATGTGTTTGGCTGGCAAAAACATTTGGGAATCACTGGCATAAACTATAGATTTATATACTTTTATCAAGTTTCTTAATAAATTGTTGCTTAAAAAAATTATTTCGACAAGACCGAAATACAGATTTTGCAGTGCATTCATTGTATAGCTCTATACTCATACTGTACGTCAATGATTGTCTCATATACACCTATTTTTATTTCCCCTAAGAAGAAACATCACAAATAAAGTTAATACGTAAATAAAGCACAAATGTGAACTCCCTTAAGTCTCCTGAGCTGTGAAAGAGCAACTGCTGAGCAATAAAATCCTCTGGAGAACCAGCCAAACATAAACAGGAGGAGAGAGTGAATGATTTAGAGAATTCAGGTGGGATTCAGTCAGGTTTGAGAGCTCTGCCAGAGAGGAAAAAACTCTCCTGAGACACAGAGATATTCACACAGTAACTACACAGCCTACCATTCCTCAGAGACGGAGAGACGACAGAGATAAGAGAAAATAACATGAATGAACATTCCCCCACTGAAAAAAAGTAGTAAGTGATCTCTTCACAAAAACATTAATAAAGCAAATTAAATCCAAACAGCAAGAAAGAGAAATAGCCAGAGAGAGGGCCAGGAAAATATAACATAATTTAATCTACATAGTGCATATAGTTCATATTTTCCACTCGGCTGTAACTCTTAAATCCCATTTGCACTTTCAGATATTCACATTTTTTTGTAAATAATGGATTAAAATTAATTTATTTTAAATGAACATTATTTTTTAATAATTAATCATTTTTGGATTTTTCATCCAATCCAAATTGACATTCAATCAACAGATTGATCTCTTATCAAAACAGTCAAATCGTAATATCGATTTCTCAGTTTTAATTGATTCTAATCTAGTAGCATGCCTCCCATCCAATAAATCACAATAAGCTTTGTGTTTTGTTACTTTTGATATAAAACAAGTCTCAGCTTTCAAATTCTTTTATGAAATTTCATTTGGATTGATATGTCACAGAACATTACATTACCTCAGAAAAGCCATTCAGTGTCCATAAACTTTATAGTTAGCTAGATCAATGAACTCTAGAGAGGAACATTTTACTAAATATATTCTTTTTTTTTTACTTAAATTGTATACTTCAATATGTGCTTCAACTGTACTTAATGTATGTTTGAATAAACCCATCATGAAAATAAGTTTTTATGACAACCACTGTTTAAATGTTTATATTTCAAAAACTAATTGGAGTAGAAACAACACTCATTTCACTGAAAGTAATTATTATAAAGTTATTTGATAAAAATTGCATTGTGCAATTTAATTGTTTTTTTTTCCTTGAGGAAAACTGACATGCACTCTTCCTAATTTAAAAATAAATCAATTCTGAATTGAGTAAATTGAGAAATTAATCAAATCAAATCAATCATTAGTTGTAGCCCTCACCAGTGTTCCTGCATGACTTACAGCAACTAAGTGACAGAGTGAAATGTCATTCCTGAAACCAGATGGCTGATTGGAGAAAGGAGCACAAGGCCCAGCCTGACCTGTCAGACACAACAAACACGACAGCAATTACCAGCACGCACAGATCACATCCCACATCTCAGGAGGAAGTCAGCGGCCCCTTCAAGGGTCCGTCCAAACACAGGAGACTAATAGCTCTGCTGTTCTGACATTTTCTTAACCTTTAAAGCCATCAGCAAGAGCGCCATTCATCTTCCTTTGCAACGCTCCAAAAACAGACAAAACAGTGGGACATCCCAGCAGAAAGAGTTATGTTAAACCAATTTCAGTAGGACTGAGACAAATGCAGACTAGGGAGGTGAACGTGCAGTGAAAAGAAAGCACAAGAACATTGGGTGTGCAGATACAACTCATTCAGAGCGATTTGCAGTACACTAATAGTAGGGGCCGTCCCCCATCTGGGACAAAGTGAGGTTAAGTGCCTCAATCAAGAGCACTGTGATTATTGGAGATTTCAGAAACTCTACAGTGCATGGGTCACACGACCTGGGATCAAACTTATGACTTTTGGGACCGGCTCTTTGGAAGTCATGAATGCAGCGCTGTTTTTCCTCCCTTGTGAAAACAGACGCAGTTTTCCTGCCCTTGCTCATGAAATCACTCACACTAAACTTACTGTTCCTATGCACATAGGAAACTTAATGTCACATTTGGAAGCGGTAAAAAAATGGCACCATCCATAACTGATTGACAGGTCACTGCATAGAAGTATGATTCACATCTTATTTAAAAGAACAGTTCACCCAAAGTGAAAATTCTGTCATCATTTACTCACCCTCATGTCATCCAAGGTCCATATGACTTTCACTGAATGCTAAAGGAGAAGCTCTGAAGAACATCCATGCAATGAAAGCACACCATGATCTGTCAAGTCCCACAAAGGACAAAAAACACCATAGAAGTACTGCATTACAAAAGTAGTTCATATGAGTTGAGCACGATATTTCACGTCTTCTGAAATAGGTTTGAAAATAAAACAGACTGAACTGTAAATTTTACGTGCTCAAAATATGTAAGATTTGACGTCAAAAGACAATGATTCTCACATGTCAGAAAAAGCAGCAGCTTGGACATTCCATAAAACATCTCCTGCTGTCAGGGTTATTATTGATAACTAAAACTAAAACCATAAAAAAATCTCATTTTAATTTAGTCTGGATTGATGTAAAATAATTTAAATAAAACTGAAATAAAAATTAATAAAATATATATACAGTACAGAATATAACAACTATAGATAGATAGATAGATAGATAGATAGATAGATAGATAGATAGTATTATTTAATATTTTAATATTTTAATTTATATTTAATATTATAAAATTATAAATGAAAATAATTAAAACATACAACAAAATTATTAAAACCGACCTAAATAAAATTAAACAAAAAAAAAAGTTTTTTTTTTTTTTTTTTTTTTTACATTTTATGAAAAACAAAAATTTTATTGTAAAAACTGTAATAGTACCTCTGAAACTAAAATAACACTGCCTTTTGTGTTTCATATGAGAAGAAAGTCAATATTATGAGGCCAGAATGTTCATTTTAAGGTATTCATGTAAAACGGTGAACACTCTCATACAGCACATTAATGGTGTAAAGTTTTTTTTACATTGCTAAAAAACGTCATAACTCATCTGTGTGGCACCACGATGTCAAACAACTTGCGAATTAACTTGGGAATACCGGCGTTGAAAGTGTGAATCTTGACCGCAGAGTTGTACGTTTCACTGCAATTCACACTTTGACAGCAGTCGATGAAATCTGTTAGGAATCCATTAAACACATTTCGAGTTAAACCTATAGCTCTACAACACTCACAGAGCAAAACACGCAAATATAATCCCAGAGTGTTTGCGCCGGTTGCCAGAAGGTTTTCTGAATGCTTCTTGTTAGCATATTTCTATAGGAGGCTGCTATGTGTTTATAATTTTGATAATTTGTATAAAATAATATGATAAAAAAATTTAAAATACCAGTGTGCATTATCAAGCAGCATAACAGACTGTTTTTGTGTGGTTAAAATAACTGGAAATGAATGATAACAGAAGCCTCACACATTCAAGTTAAAAATGGCCAAACCGCACTTACAATTAAAATAGGGTGAATATTGTTAATACAGCCATACTTTCAACGTCTTTATAGTTATCTATATAGTTATTGTTCTTGGAATGGGTCATAAGGCAGAAGATTTCAAGTGTCCATCCGTTTGGGATGAGTTAAGCACTTAAAGCTAAGTTTTAAGTTTAGCAGTTTGTTTGGGGGTTTGTACTTGGCCATTAATAACTACCCATAATACTCTAAAATATATAAATATAAGAAAATATATTATAAATAGAAAAAATATATATTTATATCTTCTAATTTATACCTTCTCACTTCTAAACAAGTACCAGCATTGTAGCAGTGTTATTTTAGTATTGAGATGCTGTTATTTGATTTTATTAAAACCAGTTTTAAGTCTCTGGGGTATATTTGTAGCAATAGCCAACAATACATTGTATGGGTCAAAATTATAGATTTTTCTTTTATGCCAAAAATCATTAGGATATTAAGTAAAGATCATGTTCCATGAAGATATTTAGTAAATTTCCTACCGTAAATATATCAAAACTTATTTTTTGGTTAGTAATATGCATTGCTAAGAATTCATTTGGACAAATTTAAAGGTGATTTTCTCAGTATTTAGATTTTTTTGCACCCTCAGATTCCAGATTTTCAAAGAGTTGTATCTCGGCCAAATATTGTCCTCCTATCCTAACAATCCACACATCAATGGAAAGCTTATTTATTCAGCTTTCATATGATGTATAAATCTCAATTTCGGAAAATTGAAACTCCAGGGTCACAAATGTTCTCTGCACTAATAAAATGGATGGACAGATAGGAAAAAAGAGAGCAATGGTGTCTTATAAAAACACTTTCCTCTTAAAAAAAGACCTGTTTGTTTGACTAACCAGGTGCAGAGACTCTTCAGAGGTGAGAGACCCCCCTTAAAACACAACACACCCCACCGCAGCCAGAGGCATCAATGACCCTCTTGTGCCTGACAGAGCACGTCACTGTGCGGCCAGGCCTTGGGAACGGCAATATTTGATTTAATATTTAAAACATTTAGCTTGACCCATTTCACACAAGCTTGGCTGTGCTGTCCTCCAGCCCCTCGGGTCTCACTGCAGAGCTTCTGTGCTTTACTACAATCAGCTTCCACAAACAGCCCCTAATGCAGCTCCTCCAGTTCATCCAGTCACCATCCCAGTGTGATGCAGCTGATATGAAAACCAGCAGTTCCTCATCACAGGTGTGAGTCTATCTTTTCTCCACTTCCTGACCACAAGCGACACAGGCTGAAATGAAGAACAGTGGTGCTAGTATAGGATAATGTGTTTTCAGTCTAACCTGAGGTTTAGTGCTCCACTAGTGGTTAAGATTACCGTAAAAGGGTGCTGACTTTAAGCTGAGGTTTCTGGTTGGAAGGAACACGGGCAGGTGAGGAGGAAACGCTAGCGAGAGAGGGCAGATTAGACACTATGTATTCATTCTACATTACTATTTTCCATATTTTATAATGACAAAGTCATCAAAACCTGTCTGACCAGGAGTTTATAAAATAAAATTAAATTTAAAAACTAAACGTCATGAAAAAAAACATTCATTAACACATTGTTCAACTACTATTAAATTAACCCTGTAAAGCATGGCACATTACATAAAAATCAGCAGAAAAAAATAACAGACTACTTACATAAAATGCACATCTTTTTATATGTTTGCATTAAAAACATATAGGCTATATTTCCATTATATGTGCATTATAAAATGCATATATTTGCATTATATTTTCAAAACTACAAAGCTATATGTATATATGTATGTATATGTATGTGTGTATATATATATACATATATACATATATATATAAAATGCAATTCGATACAATGATGATTGTGAGATGAAGCATGATTTTAACATGTTTATAAACATAAAAAAATGCATGGATAATCAAGTAAACATAAGTTGCTTCAGTCCAGTAGTGTTCATCTTGAAATATTACTGACAATATAAAAATTATTCTTATGTTTACTTTGTGATTGTTTAATGCACTCATTTATCCTTTCCACATTTTTTGAGCTCGACAGCCAATAAAAAGTCTTGCATTTTAAATCAAATCTTCCCAAACGCATTTCGTCTTCTTCTAGGCAGACACTGTCACTTGTTTTAAGCATAAATCTCACTACATGGTGGAATTACTGCAATTATTTCCATTGTAATCAACAAAAAAAAAGCCATTTCTAGGAGAAGCAGGGTCTAATTTGGCTCTATTTTCACTGACTTGATTAACCTGACCTCAAAGCAGCAGTGAACTTGACCTTTAGTAGCTTCACTTAAACCCAATCATGCACTAACTACTTAACATTAACTATAAAAAGACCTTCTATTGTTACACACACACACACACCTGTTCAATGCAGAGATAATTCTATTAAAGCTCACAAATGTGGTCCAATTCATCCACTAAAAAAAACTAAATTTTATTCATTCATTCATTCATATTCATTTTATTTTCATAAACTAATTTCTATGGTCTCACAATTTATATTTGTCTACAAAACTGATTTCAAGAATTTAAGCATAAGTTTTTTTAATCAAAATGTCTTTAAGATCATGAAAAACACAAATTCAGTCAGGTCTGTCCAAATGTAAGTGTGCTCCAGCTGTACCCAAATTTCTTGATAACTGCACATCTAGCTGAACAATTTAATGAATAATACGTTCTGATTGCCCTGATCACATCTTTTATTCTATTTTGAGTCCATGCACAATCTCTACATTGTTCCAAATTAATATTTACCATGGCATTCATGCATAATTTTCCATATACATATGGAGGAGGCATATTAATTACCTTCATAAGCTTTCATGTACAGTAAAACAACATTGAAAAAATTATCACATCCACAGCAAAAATTCTATTGCCTATTTATTTTAGTAAAATGTCCTTATTTTCCTTAAAGCGAGACAAATTCACTACAATTTTAAAATGTATTAAAACATCTTTTAAGAGAATGTATCTTGATTACTTTATTTAAAAAAAAAGTTCCTTGAGTGATATTTCAGCTATTCTCCATACAATAAAATGGAAATGTAACCAGGACTATATCATGCTCCTACCATGGCAAAAAAAAAAGCCATAACAGTATTATACAATTACAGTATTTTACGTTTTCAGTAGTATTTCTTTAGATGTGTTTGTGTAACTCTGTATGAGGAAAAGACAGACAGACAATTGAGCTGTTTCTCAGTAAATCATACTTACAAAGTGCTTTTTCATCATATCTGGAGCATATAGCCCCAAAAGCCCCAAACGTGCGTTCCTGTGTGGAAAATATCCCCAACCCAGTGTTTCCCTGTGCTTCTGATTAAACCGCTTCCCCAGACATGCTCTTATGAACCCTGAGGAAAGCTTTCAAACACTTGAGTCTTTATCAGACATTTTTCATGAATGAATGGAGAACTTTACATTTATCAAATGTATGACTGATGCAGAAACTTCATGAGATGAGCACAGCACTACAGACCCTTGTATCTTCAAAATGACATATTTAGTCAGAATTAAAACATGAAGATATATGTTACACCATTTCTGGATGCACGTGACACGCTTCTAACAAAACTAGACACTCTCATTATAATCAACATATTCTACATTATCTACACTGCATGCTCTCGATGTGATGATTCCCCCGATCAGCATTTCTATTTATGAACACTATTTTTCCCCTATTCATCTGAAATAAAACAATTTCACTTCCAAATTTGACTGTTACACTAGAGAAAGATTGTAATGTTTTCAGTCTCTAGTATTTTCATTTAAACATCATTCACAATTATTTAAATACTGCAATCCCTTTAACACATTACCATCACCGACCAAAAGTATTTCAAAGAAGATTTTTTCATCAAGGATGCAATAAATTGATTAAATGTGACAGTAAAGACATGTACTGCTATAAAATATTTCTATTTCTAATAAATGCTGTTCTTTTGAACTCTGTAATCATCAGAAAATCTTGAAACAAAAATGTATCACAGTTTCCACAAAAGTATGAAAGTTTTCAACTTTGATAATCAGAATTGTTAAAATATTTCTATTTCTATATCAGAACCAGCACTATTACTGAGTGATTTGCTGAAGATCAGTGACACTGAAGACTGTAATTATATAGTAATGATGCTGAAAACAAAGATACAGCTTTTTGAAAACCACAGAAAAAACTTTACTGTACCTTTTTAAAATATATTACAATAGAAAAGATTTTTTATCATATTTTAGAATATTACTGTTTTTACATGTATAACTGATCAAATAAATGGAGCCTCTGTGAGCAGAAGACACTTCTTTTAATAAAATTCTTACTGACCCCAAACTTTTGAACTGTAGTTTAGCAAACATCCACTTCAAGGAAAGACTCCAAGCTCTTCCTTCAGTAATAGTTTTGTGTCTTGTGTCATAAAATAAGGGTGTCTAGGACAGCTAATGGACCAGGGGCTGCTGAACGGTGATTTAACTCAAGACTCTGAGCTCGAAGGGCTCTCTGAGAGAACCTTGAGGTTACAAACACTTGTCCACCGTGTCCTTGTCCAACTCTGCAAGGTTTGCGTTTCTCAAACTGCACACGGTCTCATATGAGAGAAACAGAGAGCGAGGGCTGACAGAATGGGGTTGAAGGGTCATGTTGCGGAGACTAATTGAGCTGACAGAGGGAAGTCATTACTTTGGAATCACATTTCACTGGTGACCTGTCAGAATCACTGAGACTCTACAGGGGCCACTTCCTGACAGCACCAAATCTTTCTGAGTAAACTTTTACATTTAATGGTTCAAGACCAAAACTTAGTTCCATGAGTTGTTCTGTTAAAGGAACGGGCACCCAAAAATTTAAATTTTCTCTGCAGTGAATGGGTGCCGTCAGAATGAGAGTCCAAACAGCTGATAAAAACATCCACAAGAGTTTAAAATAACATTGTGAAATTTTAAACAACACTTCAAACCGTTACTAATCCTTTATCCATAATTCTCCAGTGAAAAAGCCATCTGGTTTGAATCAGGAGAGAAATATGCACAGATCCAGCACCATTTACAAATTACAAGACAGACCACAACAGCTCTAAACAAATATGTGGGTGGATTTTGAAGTGAGAGACAACAGGGGATGGACTTTTTCACTGTTATTATGGATTATGGACTCATATTCTGGCCAAAAGTGACTGTTTTAAATTAAAACGGCTTCATGATGGATTTGTTTTTTACAAACACACAGCTTTTCACTTCAAAAGATGTTAACTGATGGACTGGAGTGGTGTGGATTATTGTGATGTTTTTATCAGCTGTTTAGACTCTCATTCTGACGGCACCCATTCACTGCAGAGCATCCATTGGTGAGCAAGTGATGGAATGTTACATTTCTCCAAATCTGTTCTGATGAACAAACATCTTGGATGAGTAAACTTGATGCAAATAAAGTTTAATTTTTGCGTGAACTATTGCTTAGTACTAACAACTACCTAAAATTTTCCAACAACCACCAAGAAGTGCCCCAGCAGCTTACAATTACACAATACTAATTTTACTACCTATTTTACTTCCATAATCTAACATACTGAAGCAGGGTATAGAATGAGAAAAATGTACAGGAATTGTTTCCATCAGAAATGTATTTGAATATATGCATTGATAAATCATTCACAAAAACACCAATATTATGGAATATAAATTTGCTCTCGAGTGTGACGCACTCACGTTTGAGCTAATCATGTGCTGTATGTAATTTGATCAATGTTTATATGTGAATAAATGCTTGAATTAAAACCTGTTTAACATATAAAGCGGCCGATCATGACTTGTAGAAGACTTTTGTGTAACATTTTCCAACCCTTATGTTATCCTTAGGAAAATGACAGTTAAGGGGCTTCATGCAACACTTAAGGTATACTTAAGAGAAATTCTAAGGGTTTATGACGTTTCAACTAAAGAAACCCTTAAGTAACATTTAAGGAATATTTTATGCAACGCCCTTAAGTGTAAGAGAAACTTAAGGGCAATCTTAAGGGAAAATTACACTTAAGGTGCTTTATGCAACCGGGCCCAGGAACATGCATTAAGAAAGTAAATGGGTTTAATATAAATATAAACATACACTTAAATATTTTTGATCATAATTAATAAGTACAACTTAATTGCATACATTCAATAAATTTAGTAAACAAATAAAATTTAGTTGTTTACCTGCATTTCTAAAGATATTCAGGTTTGTTGTCAGCGTTCGACAGCATGACTCTTGGGTCAGTTCTGTTAATTTACCCCAACATGAAATATTAATGATTTTGTTCTTGCTGCAGCAATAATTCATGCAACGGACTTTTAAAATGCACCTCTAAATGTTTAATAACTGCTGAAACGGTGCTCGCAGCCGTTGGGGAATATGGTAACTGGGGTATTTCTTTATAACCTCTGTACTAACCCCTATTACAGCCAACTAGTGCTGATGAGATGCTGATTAGCATGTGGAAAGCATCATCTGTAACTAAGTTTGACCTACACTTGAAGAGATCATGAGTTTTGTTCATCTGAAAGTTACTTATTCAGAAATCAAAAAATAGAAATCACAACTCTCTTTATCGCACCAGTTGTTTCTCCTGAACAGCAATGAGATTAAATGAGAAGAAATTAGTTTTCCTGCTCTCCTGTTTCGTGTAATATCACACGTGTCTCCATTAGAGTTTAAAAAGAGATCTCAGTGATGTCTCAACTATGCTTAAATTCAAAAGTCTGCAATCTAAAGTCATCTAATTATGACAATATCAATTATAACTCTCTCATCTGATTTTCCAAAACCGAATGATAAGCTATTAAACACACTGATTGCTCTATACTTTTACCGCATGTCAACATTTATCTCATTTGTGTCTTTTATGCTACATGAGTCCTAAAAATTGACTTTTTAGCAAATATAGGCCTATATATTTCAAATTTACAATCTTGCTCTTCCGGGTAAACAGACTATAAATATTGAATGGGAATATACAAAATGCACAATAAAAATAAATAAAATGGCTTTAATGCAAACTGAAATCTACTGACTGTTTAAAATAATAATAATAATAATTAAAATATGTCCAGCAACAAATTCCTGTGTTAATAGTAAACACAAAAAGGAAAGCAAAATGTGCTCCTCGAGTCATTTTTTTGTAAGCATTCTGATGGAATAAACATTAACAAATAACTTCACGAGGAGCTGAAGAGAGCCATGAAGAGGTAATTATCACATGAAGAGGTATTATGACAATTATTAATGAAAATATGAGGGTGGTCTGTCCAGATGTATGAGAAAATACAGCTTCATCTAACAGTTTCTGTGAAGTGCTGAAGCTCTGCATCACCTAAACTCTTGACTAAAACTGTCTGTTCATGTCTAGACATCTATAAGATGAGACTACAGTTCAGGTGCAGATCACACCATCACTGCATGGAGAATTAGCATAAACAAAAATCCATATCAAACCATCCAAAAAACACCTAAACACTTCAAATAAGAATTCTGATGTATAATTTATATGCAAGACACAATGTCATTAAACATAAACAAAACAAAGGCAGACTATCTGTAAATCATAACTGGTAATATTAATCATCACCGCAAAGCCCAGTATTATAATAATTGTAGACTCGCTATCGCCCTCTACTGGCCTGCGCTTACATTATTATTTACACCACAACAATTACATTTCCAATCAATCAGTGTCATTAATTGTAAAGTGAATAAACACAGACATGGCCAATGGAGACCAATGTTTCAAAACCACGCAAAAATATTACACATCATGCTGAATAATCTACTGAAACAACTTTCTCTCAAACTCAGTCACGACCGTAAGCTACCTCAACACGGAGTTCTGCTTGTGTACATGGCACTATCTTGCACGCTTGCTGTTAGGAAACCCACAGGAATGATCTTACCTCTGCAGTCAGGTGGATCCAGCGGTGATTTCAGGGGATGAAGTGTTCAGAAGACTCTCTGTGAAGGCATCTGTGCTCTCGACAGCACCGCCTCAGACCGGGACGAATC
The DNA here is from genome assembly GCF_018340385.1 of Cyprinus carpio. NCBI lineage: Eukaryota > Metazoa > Chordata > Actinopteri > Cypriniformes > Cyprinidae > Cyprinus > Cyprinus carpio. The sequence goes on from NC_056577.1 coordinate 2,591,890, forward strand.
CTACTACTGCTGCTCATGAATATTAATTAGGTCGCGCTTGCCATTGCTCCGTAACGCGCCTATCAGGAAGCTTTGCCTATGAATATCAATAAAGTTGTGCTGACGTCGCTTCGTAGGCGTATAGCTACGGTTTGGCTCATTAACATTAAGTAACAAACATTTCTAGGGATGTAACGATTAACCGCGAGCTGGTTGAAAATCGATTCAAATATGTGACGATTCAAATCGGTTGAGATGCTATAACTGAGTCGAGATTCAGTTAGGGGTAGGAGTTTATATGAATGCATGTCTGAGGAGAACTTACTGTGTTTAGAAATGTTTAGATGGTATTTTTCGTTTCATCTTGCCTCTGTTTAATGCATATTAAAGCTCCTAAGTGCATCGCAGAGAGTGAATCTGCGTCTCGTTCAGCTCGTCTGCTGTTTCTGTTTCATGCAAATATTTTTTATGTATAGTTTCACAAAACTGAAGTCAAATCGTTCTGTTTTTGCATCAAATTTCGAAATTATACAATCTAATTTAGATTAAAAACTGTTCATGTTGAATGCATGCAGCATCTTTGTTTGGATAATGATTAAAATGCAGTGGTTATCTCTAATTTTTAAATGGAAAGATGCCAGACAAAGCCTTATTTTGTTTATATGAAGAGATTTCTTTTATTTGTGTTACTTATTTATTTGATTTGGGGCTTGTTTTAACAATTCTATTTAGTTTTGTTATTTACATTATATTTAAATTTTGTTATTTAGCAGACGCTTTTATCCAAAGCGACTCACGTACAAATGAGGGAAATAGAACCAATCAAAACCAGCAAAAGAGCAATTTACATTTACATTTAATCATTTAGCAGACGCTTTTATCCAAAGCGACTTACAAATGAGAACAATAGAAGCAATCAGACCAACGAGAGAACGACAACAGTATACAAGTGCCATGACAAGTCTCAGTTAGTCAAATGTCACTCAGACAGGCTGAAATGCGAGCAGCTACCGTCGGATCATCTGGTTGGAATGAGAAGTAGAGTTGAGTGTCATCAGCATAGCACTGATAGGAAAAGCCATGCTTCTGAATGACAGATCCTAATGACGTCATGTAGATGGAGAAGAGAAGTGGTCCAAGTACTGAGCCTTGAGGAACCCCAGTAGCAAGAAGTTGTAACTTAGAAACTTCACCCCTCCAAGACACCCTGAAGGAAATGCAAGTGCTATAATAGTATAATACAGCAAGTGCAAGTCCTATATTAGTATATTATTATAGTGTTATATTTCAATTTCACAAAGAAACGTACAGCATTTTGTCCAACCAATAATAAAAGGACACATTTAATTTATAATTCGTCTTCAATCTCATTTTCTTAAAAAAATCATGAATCGAATCATGAAACCAAAATTGTGAATCGAATCGAATCGTGACTTGCGTGAATCATTACATCCCTAATTAAAAGTACTACATTCACCTCTGGGACATGAAATGGTGGGACTGATCCAACACGGATCTTTACAAACAACAATCATTCACTGATAAATGCTTCTGATAAATAACTACTTTATTTATTAACCAATATTTTTTTTCTTTACTTTGAATTTATAATCTATTTCTTTTCTTTTTTTCATAATTGTATCAAATGTCTTCATCTCAAGACTGCTCTTCACTGACACAGTTGTCTCCTTAATCAACACTAATCAAAGTCCCAAATTTGAAGAAACACTCCTATATAATTTTATACTTAAATTTTCATATAAATAATGCCCATTGACAAGCAATATTACCCCAAAAAAAAAAAAAAAAATACCATTCAGTGATGGAAACATAAACATGCTTTGACAAAGAATGAGCTGGTTCAAAGGCTCAGAGATCATGTGAGGTTGGATAATGTGGCATTTGGCAAAGGAACTGAGGTAGGAATTGGGGTTCAAACACTATTACAGGGAATTTGCCAACTGGAAAGCCATCAAGGCCCTTTTTACCATCTAATCAGATGTTTTTAAAGGATTACTTGAACAAAAAAATCTGTGTTATATTCTCAAAGGCAGTAAGTGCTGCTGAGGGATGTGTTCAGATATGTTCATTGTTCTCATGTTATGCATGCTCTCTCTCTCAGACCTGCCAATCAACAGAGAAATGTCACTGATTAGAAAAATGATACATTTGAATTTGCACATAAGATACTGCAATTTGACTGACAGATTTACTCGCCTGAGATCTGAGAAAATGGAAATTAGAAATCAGCAACCATCCATCACAATAAGTACAGGCACTTATGTCAGTTTAAAATGAGAAGTATTGAGCTGTCAGTCACATTACACGCTGCCACAGGTGTATTGAAGCTCACTATTCATTTCTAAAATATTTGAATGATAAAGTTTACTGAAATGCCTGGAAATCACAAGCTGGTATGAAAATAAATGCACTGGAGTCCTAAACGCCCTCTGAGCCTTCAGTATTAAAAACAGATCTCTATAAGAACAGTCAATCAATGGACCTTCGACAGCCAGAGATTGTCTTTACATTATTTTAACTAATTCATCACAAATCAAAAGCTGCTTCGAAGCTCATCTTTGATATCTGATTGATTATCCCTGTTGGTTTTGTGAGCTTGTATAAAACTCAGCTGTGTGTGTGTGTGTGTGTGTGTGTGTGTGTGTGTGTGTGTGTGTGTGTGTGTGTGTGTGTGTGTGTGTGTGTGTGTGTGTGTGTGTGTGTGTGTCTGTATGTAGACACAAAGAAACATAAAGACATCTACAGAAGCATCTAACATCAAAACCATGTCCGGGTTGTATTTCACCCCAAAATCAAAAGAGAGAAATATTTTTGTATAAAATATTTATAGAAAGTGAGTTAAGGCTATTTTTTTTTTTTTTTTTACAATTAAAGTTATAGTTAATCCAAAATGAACAATTTGTTGAAATTTACTCACTCTAGGCCATCCAAGATGTAGATGAGTTTGATTTGTTCATCAGAACAGATTTGGAGAAATGTAGCATTCCATCACTTGCTCACCAGTGGATCCTCTGCAGTGGATAGTCGTGGCCTAGTGGTTAGAGAGTTTGACTCCTAACCCTAAGGTTGTGGGTTTGAATCTCGGGCCGGCAACACCACAACTGAGATGCCCTTGAGCAAGGTACTGAACCCCCAACTGCTCCCCGGTTCCGCAGCATAAATGGCTGCCCACTGCTCCGGGTGTGTGTTCACGGTGTGTGTGTGCACTTTGGATGGGTTAAATGCAGAGCATGAATTCTGAGTATGGGTCACCATGCTTGGCTGTATGTCACGTCACTGTCACTGAATGGGTGCCATCAGAATGAGAGTTCAAACAGCTGATAAAATCATCACAGTAATCCACAAGTAATCCACACCACTCCAGTCCATCAGTTAACATCTTGTGAAGTGTAAAGCTTTGTGTTTGTAAGAAACAAATCTAGGTTGTATTTTCTTTTACCATGCAAAGTTTGGTTTTCAGATTTTGGGATCATGCAACCTGCCCATTTGACTTGTTTGGACAGCTTCTACCAAATGACGATGAAGTTTGAGTATTTTCTATCCTAACCGTGCATGAATGATTATATGGTTAGTTATATTATTTGCTTTTTGCAAGACCTGTGACCCATTGTTTTGATTGTAACCCACCACTTGAGAATCATTGATGTAGTCAAACAAGCTCTAAGTGCTTTCACACATATACAGGCACAAATATTCTGCAATAAATGTGTTGGCTGAGAAATTCTGATGGATGATTATTATAGGACGTCCGTCTCTATACCCACACACAGCACTGATGCCCTTCTATTTTCAGAGTCGCAGTGATTAGCCTCTTTAATCAGAGCTGACAGCAAGAGCCAAAGAGAGATGTCGTATTGGAATACTGCATGGATGGATTGGAGCCAGAGTGTGTTTATGAGTGAGGCATGTAGGAGTGTGTGTGTGAGAGATTATGTGGGTGTGTCATTTCCAGTCACTCGTTCACTGCCAAAAGTATAATTTACTAGAGTCAGAGTGAATGTCATGATCTCACCATCCCACACACACACACACACACACACACACACACACACACACACACACACACACACACACACACAGACTCTTTGTAGCTAAAGAGAAATGATGTAATTCCTCTTCGTCACCTCCTCCTTCGTTATTTCTTGGATTGCATCTCCTAAATATGACAGTGATAGTTTTCTGATTCCTCTCCTGGGATGCATTTGATTGAATCATTGTGTTGAGCTGAGATGTGTTGGTGTTTAGATCTGAAAGCATTCAGAAGTAAGGCACAGTAGGCGTCATTAGGAGGTCAGCACTCTTTCTCTTATCATTCTCTCCTCCTCTGCACTTACAGGCATTAATATTACATGAGAAGGAAAGACTGAGCATTAGTCCCCTGAATGTATTTGTTCATTCCTCTGTCTGTGATTTAGTTTAAGGGATGATAATAGTTCAGAAAAAATGAATTGGCACGATTCACAGCTGTTCTCTAACCTTGTGATGTACATGGAGATTTATGAAGGTTCGTTGTCACGTGCTTTAGCCAGTTCATTGCAATTAGTTCAAGTAATGGATGAAGCTTTTTCAGAGTGAACTTGAGGTGCTAAGTTTTGAATATACCCAAGCATGCGTGATATTTGAGAGGTATGACAAAGTGAAATATTGTCAGATAATAACTTAAACTGACTTCAGTTTCACAGAAAACTATCATTTGACTTGAGACAACTCAGAATACTGTACATAGGTCATATGGACTACTTTTGTGATATGTTTATAGTGCTTTTTGCCATTTGTTTGCCATGTATGATTCAAAGAAACATAAGGACTAAATATTTATTTTATTCAACCATACCTTTAACTGCTAGTGACTCTTTTTTGCCGCATTTTTTATGTTAAGAGAAGATGGATTTTCTGTTTTGTTTTTGATCTTGCACTTTTCTCTTTCTCAGTTCCAGCGGTAAAATCAACCCTGTCAGCTGCTCCTCACTCAAGTTGCTGTGGTCAGCAAATCAAAAGTGTGTCTGTCATCTTCAAGATGTCTACACTGATTTATGGATTATTCAAGCATTTACGTAATGCACACACTGTAGATAAGAAGGCAGGTCATCAGGGTTAATGTGAGTGTTAAGTCAGAATGTATACGGTTGAAAAGTTTGGGTTCGGTAAGATTTCAAAATGCTTGAGAAAGAAATCCCTTATGTATTTAAAAAAAATAATTTATTCCTGTGATGCAAAGCTGAATTTTCAGCATCATGTCTTCAGTCTTCAGTGTCACACAATCCTTCAGAAATCCTTCTAATATGCCGATATGCTGCTCAATTTAAACGTTATACTTTTTAGAATACTTTTTAGATCTGCGAGGAAGTCCCCGTGGTCGCGGTGCTGGACGATCGGGTCTGGCTCGATGAAATTCCTCAATCAATGAAGGATCCAGGATGTCGTGGGCGGCTACCCATGATCTCTCCTCTGGGCCGTATCCCTCCCAGTCCACCAAGTATTGGAGCTGACCCCCTCTCCATCTGGAGTCCAACAACTCCTTTACCACTTATGCCGGGGTTCCATCAATGTCCTGACGTTGGTGTCAGCATCCGGGTGGAACGGTTTCAGGAAGGAAACATGGAAGGAGGGAGAGATACGATAGTTAACGGGAAGCTCAAGTTCATAAGTGACCGCATTAATCTGTCTTAAGATCTTGAATGGGCCTACGTACCGTGGGCTGAGCTTCCTGCTAGGCAGACGTAACTTGAGGTCCCGTGTGGAGACCCAGACCCTTTGTCCAGGTTGGTAGGGAGGATGTGGGCGACGTCGTCGATTAGCTTGAATCTCCTGATTTCTGACAGCTCTTTGCAGACGTACATGAGCGCTGTCCCACACCCTCTCGCTACAGCGAATCCAGTCGTTGACTGCAGGTACTAGTGATGGTTCTCCAGACCAACATGGGGGGGTATCCTAGCACATGAACGGGGGTTGGTATCCTAGCACGCATTGGAACGGTGTAAGACCAGTGGATGAATGCCTCAATGAGTTTTGCGCATACTCTGCCCATGGAAGGAACTCTGAAACAATGTCTTCGGGGATACCGTAAATCCTGAAGACGTTGTGGAACATTGCTTGAGCAGTATCCATAGCTGTGGGAAGACCTTTCAGAGGTATGAGTCTACAAGCCTTGGAGAAGCGGTCAATAATTACTAGGATTGTGGTAAATCCGTCAGATGGGGGTAGATCGGTGACAAAGTCTACTGATAGGTGTGACCAAGGTCTCTGAGGTATGGGCAATGGTTGTAACAGACCAGATGGAAATTCTTTGGGGGTTTTTGACTGTGCACACACAAAACATGACTTGACGTAATTTGTTACATCTTTAACCATAGCTGGCCACCAGAAGGAATTTTGCGTGAGATGTAGTGTGCAAGAGATACCTGGATGCCCGGAACAAAGTGACGTATGGATCCACTGCATGACACGTAGTCGAAGCCTGGAAGGAACATATTGTTTGGTAGCGGGACAACCCTGAGGTGTGGGTTCGTTGCGTTGTTCTCTTTGAATTTCATCCATCAAGTCCCAAGTGACTGGTGCTATGATGATAGACGGTGGCAGGATAGATTCAGGTTGGTGATCTGTCAGTGGATGGTCACGTCTCCTGGAAAGAGCGTCTGCCTTGCTATTTTTACTGCCAGGACGGTAGGTCACGGTGAATTGGAACCTGGTAAAAAACAAGGACCAGCGAGCCTGGCGAGGATTTAGTCTTTTAACACTCTTGATGTATTCAAGGTTCTTATGATCAGTGATTACCTGGAAGGGGTGAGTGGAACCCTCCAACCAGTGCCTCCATTCTTCAACGGCTGCCTTCATAGCCAGTAGCTCCTTGTTTCCGACATCATAATTATAGTCAGCATCCGTGAGTTTTCTCGAAAAGAAAGCACAGGGAAAAAGCTTGCCTGGTTGTCCGTGGCGTTGGGAGAGCACTGCACCTATTCTGCAGTCAGAGGCATCAAATTTCAGCACGAATGGCAAGTTGGGGTCAGGGTGTTTTAGGATTGGTGCAGTGGTAAAGCTGTGCTTGAGGTTAATGAATGCTTGTATAGCTCGGTCAGTCCATTTCAACTTTCACGGTTTACCCTTCAATAGTTTTGAACACTTCATGTTGATTGTTGTTGTTCAATAAAGTAATCTTTGGTTGAATTTGTCAAATCCCAGAAAGCGTTGAAGCTCCTTGACTGTGGTGGGTTGTGGCCATTCGGTGACTGCCGTGATCTTAGATTTGTCCATCTCCACACCTTGATGGCTAACGTTGTAGCCTAGGAAAGATGTTCGTTGCACATGGAATTCACATTTCTCCGCCTTGACAGAGTTGATTCTCTAACAGCCTGGTAAGTACCATTCTGACATGACCCTTGTGTTCCTCTTCTGACTTGGAATAGATCAAGATATCATCTATATAAGCCACCAAAAATTTGTTCAAGACGTCTCTGAGAATTTCGTTAATGAAGGACTGGAATACCGCAGGTGCATTTGCCAGCCCATATGGCATAACCTGGTATTCATAGTGCCCCCTAGTGGTCAGAAATGCAGTCTTCCATTCATCCCCCTCCTTGATTCTAATGAGGTTATAGGCACTTCTCAAATCTAGTTTGTTGTAAATCTTAGCTTCTCTGAGCTGTTCAAGTGCTGCAGGAACCAGTGTTGTAGTCGAGTCACCAACTGTCGAGTCCGAGTCGAGTCTCGAGTCCCAGTGTTCGAGTCCAAGTCCAAGTCCGAGTCACCAAAGAAGAGTCCGAGTCGAGTCCAAGTCGAGTCACCATTACCAGAGTTCGAGTCCGAGTCGAGTCTCGAGTCCCGTATTCGAGTCTCGAGCTCCCAGTGCCTACATGTCTCCACTCTGGGACCTTCAAAGAACTGATAAAATGTATTGAGTTGAAAGCCATGGATATCCTGGATGGCATTGGGAGGAGTAAATGATTAGGAAATTTTCATTTTTGTGTGAACTAATCCTTTAACACTGTATTACAGAAATACCCGTAAAAACGTAAAAACCAATACGATATGTCGAGAGAGAGAGAGAGAGAGAGAGAGAGAGAGTGTGTGTTTGAGAGAGAGAGAGAGAGAGAGAGAGAGCGTTTGTGTGTGAGTGACCGAGTGATTTAGCGTGAGTGCGTTTGTATGTGTTCAAGTGAATGTGTGTGTGTGTGTGTGTGTGTGTGTGTGTGTGTGTGTGTGACGGCACGCGACTGGTCAGAAAGCAACGTGTAACGTTAGTCTGACATTTTTCTTGTTCACGACACCACAGGATTTTAGGAGTCAAAACTGCGTCATCCATCTGACACAGTGACCATCGCAACAGACAAAAAAAATGTGTAATCTGATCTGACATGCACGAGCGTAAAGTGAGTGACGTCAGTGAGTGTGTTGTCAAGCAAAGAGAGCGAGCGGTAGCAGTGTCTGTGAGGGGAAAAAATAGATCTCGGCCGGTCTTGGGCCGGTCTCGGCCGGTCTTGGGGACGAAACAGGAAAAGTGTAACACCTTATATAATTTTTTATAACATATTTAGTCAAAAACAGAGTGATGAATGCTCAAGTCCGATTTTATATATCCTCGAGTCCGAGTCCAAGTACGAGTCATCAGTCCGCGAGTCACAAGTCCAGAGAATGGAGTCTCGAGTCGGACTCGAGTCCAAAGAATAGTGACTCGAGTCGGACTCGAGTCCGAGTCCAGGACTAGAGTACTCCATCACTGGCAGGAACTAGTGGTAGTGGATAATGAAACTTGACTGTGACATTGTTCAAACCTCTATAATCGATGCATGGGCGTAGTCCTCCATCCTTCTTCTCCACAAAGAAAAATCCTGCTGCAGCTGGGGAAGTGGATGGACGGATGAAACCAGAGCTGAGAGCTTCCTCGATGTATGTTTCCATAGCTTTACTTTCTGGACGTGACAGTGGATAGACTTTACTTTTGGGTGGCATGGCGTTTGGTAAGAGATCAATGGTGCAATCCCAAGGACGATGAGGTGGCAGTTGAGTAACTTTGGTTTTGCTGAATACTTCTTGAAGGTCTTGATAAGTCGTGGGAAGTCGTGGCCTAATGGTTAGAGAGTCGGACTCCCAATCGAAGGGTTGTGAGTTCGAGTCTCGGGCCGGCAGGAATTGTGGGGGGGGGAGTGCTGTACAGTTCTCTCTCCACCTTCAATACCATGACTGAGGTGCCCTTGAGCAAGGCATCGAACCCCCAACTGCTCCCCGGGCGCAGCAGCATAAAATGGCTGCCCACTGCTCCGGGTGTGTGTTCACAGTGTGTGTGTGTGTTCACTGCTCTGTGTGTGTGCACTTCGGATGGGTTAAATGCAGAGCACAAATTCTGAGTATGGGTCACCATACTTGGCTGAATGTCACGTCACTAATGGAATGGTATGGTGACGGGCTTGCACTCTGGACTTTCCATGCTGGTAGTGAGACAAGGCTTATTTAGACACTTAGAAAAACAGAATTGTGACCAATGTTTGATCTCACCACTCTGCCAAGAGATGACTGGGTCGTGAACAGATAACCAGGGATATCCAAGGATGATTTCATGGCATGGAGAGTCGATGACATAGAATGTGATGGTTTCTCGGTGAAATTGGCCTACTTGCATCTTCATGGGTTGAGTTTGTTGAGTTATGCCACTTCCAATGGGTTTGTTGTTCACAGCGTTCACCTTGATAGGAGGATCACATTGTAGTACGGGAATGTTGAATGTTGTAATAAGGTCTTGATGAATGAGGTTAAATGCTGAGCCAGAGTCAATCAGCGCTGTGAATTCAAACGAGTCATTTTCAGTAGTAATCTCAACAATGGTAGTGAGAGATTTAGCGTTGGTAATGGAGATGTGATCAACACTCACCCGGCTGTTGTCGGCGAAGTCTCTCCGGGACTTGAGTGGACACACTGCGTTGCGGTGGCCTGCACTACCGCAATAGAAACATAAATTCTGAACGACTCGTCTCGATTGCTCTTCAGATGACAGCCTTGTAACTCCTTGTTGCATGGGCTCGGGACTAGCATGATCATTGGCGTGGCTTGATTCAGACATCTGGATAACTTGAGGGATATGCATGACGCTTGTTGACTTGCTTTGAGGGCGGTGAGTACATATGAGTTTATCGATCTTGATGGCTAATGTGACATAATCAGAAAAGGAATGATCCTCACCCTTACAAGCGAGCTCTGCCTGTAACTCCATATTCAAACTGCGATGAAACATGGCCTTGAGTGACACGTCATTCCAACCACTCTGAGCAGCAATCGTTCTAAACTCAATAGCATGTTCAGCGGCAGATTTGCGGCCTTGAGTTAGTTACATCAAACGAGTGGAAACATCCTTACCCCCTGCCGGGTATTCAAACACATCTCTGAGTTGTTTTACTGCTGCGGCCCACTCGATCGCTTTGCCCGTTAGCAATGACATGAGGAAAGCACACTTCTTATCATCAGAGTCAAAGCTACTCCCTTGATGCATGAAAAAGATCTCAACTTGGCGAATGAAACCTTTACATTGCTCAGCAGAACCGTTGAATTTGTCAGGAAGTGCAAAGTTTACCTTCGTGGGTGTAGGTGGTGGCAGCGATCGTAGATACTGAGTGAGGTAGTCATTAGCCGCTTGAGCTTTAGCCAGTTGATCACGGTACTCTTTGAGAACGTCGCTTTGATAAGCAAACGCGGCCTGTAGATTCATAACTTCTGCTTCAGTTTTAATGAAATCCACAGCAAACAAATCCAAAACAGCAGACAGTGAATCAGAAACGTGAGGCAGGCAGAGGTACATACACAGATAGGCAGTCCAATCCAGGCAACAAAACAGTGGGCAATCCAAAAGAAAACAGGGTAACCAGGCAAAGATCATACAGACGAAGGCAAACAATGCTAATGGCAATGGGCATAACGCTCAGTAAGGCAGACAGGCTGGCAATACTTCGCAAAGTAACCATGGCTAAGGCCATGCTTAAATGTCCACCAAACTGGAAATGACAGGTGAAGCAGAGGGAGCTGCACACAGTCAGTACTCAGGCGAGGGCTCCCTCTTCTGGCGTGGCGTTACACTCAGTCAAGTTTGATTTTTGGCCCTACGTATTAAAAAGTTTGCACACCTCTGTTTTAGATCAGTATAATGCATTCTTGCTTAAACCAAGTATTAATTTCTTAAAAAAATATCTCTTACCCCGAACTTTTGAATGGTAGTGTATTTAAAATGCATTGGTCTTACTGTGTGCAATTCATCAGTTAGATGTTAGTTTTCAATCTTTCATCAAAATTTAAAACTTGCCCCACCCTGAAACATCTTCCTTCTCTTGCTGACATCTAATAGGTTGTGTGGGCTATTAGTAACTAGTCAAAGCCAGTTTGGCAGTGTTTCAGGAGGAGAGAAGTTCACTGTCCACAGTCCACTGCAAACTCAAATACCTCCAGAAAGAGTTTGCTGGGTGATTTCCAGGCCAGTCTCACAGTACAACACAGACTGTGATTAATAATATTAGCAATGTTGAGCAGTGCTTACATACTGATCATTCTTTTTCAGTCAAATAGTGTATTATCCATCAAAACTCCCTTCTGGTCCTGGGTGGACAGATGATTAGTTAGCCATTACAGCTAAATCTTCTGCTACTAATTTTCATAACTAATGTCAATGTTCTGAGCCTGTCAGTTCAGAAAGCAATTCTGAGGAAAATTAAGAGGGGAATGTTATGAAAATAAAAGCTGATGGTTTGGCATAAAATTAGAGGACCAATTTCTAAAGGGATAGTTCCAGTTGTTATGAACCTCTTTGGCTTTAAAAACATCTCTTGTTGATATTTTCAAGTCATACCCAGATTTCTACTGCCTCAGTGTCTGGCCCGTTTGACAAAGCCATAGATCAGTCAAAAGAGAGCCACTTTATGCAATGTGTATCACACCGACACAACATTGCTGTCAACATGGGAATTAAACAAGAGCAAAACAGGTTAATCTTCACCTCTCTGTACTTTAGTAACCTCATACTTTGAAAGGTGACCGTCCGTGATAGATTTGTGTGATCAAACCATTTCTTAACATGTGTCGACATTAACCCCTACTGAAAAAAACAGCATATGCTGGTTATGTATGTTTTGATGCTGGGATGCTGGTTTATGCTGGTCCTTTGCCAGTACATGACCAGCATAAACAAGCAAGGACCAGCTTAAACCAGCAAAGGACCATCTTAAACCAGCAAAGGACCAGTTTAAACCAGCAAAGGAACAGCATAAACCAGCAAAGGATAGGCATAAACCAGCAAAGGACCAGCATAAACCAGCAAAGGATAGGCATAAACCAGCAAAGGACCAGCATAAACCAGCAAAGGACCACCTTAAACCAGCAAAGGACCAGCATAAACCAGCAAAGGACCACCTTAAACCAGCAAAGGACCAGCATAAACCAGCAAAGGATCAGCATAAACCAGCAAAGGATAGGCATAAACCAGCAAAGGACCACCTTAAACCAGCAAAACCAGCAACCAGCATAAACCAGCAAAGGAACCACCACCTTAAACCAGCAAAGGACCAGCATAAACCAGCAAAGGACCACCTTAAACCAGCAAAGGACCAGCATAAACCAGCAAAGGACCAGCATAAACCAGCAAAGGACCGCCTTAAACCAGCAAAGGACCAGCATCAACCAGCAAAGGATCAGCATAAACCAGCAAAGGACCAGCATAAACCAGCAAAGGACCAGCATAAACCAGCATAGGACCAGCATAAACCAGCATCCCAGCGTCAAAACATACCTAACCAGCATATGCAGGGACATCACTAGAGGTACAGGAGCGGTAAACCTTCTCAACTTCAGATTTCAGGAACATGAAGATTCATGTCTGCCCCATTTACACAGTATTTATGTGTATCTATCTATCTTTCATAGCTAACAACATGTTAAAACATGCTAACAACATGCTAAATCATGATAGCACCTTGTTAAAACTTGCTAGCCATGTGCAAAAACCTACTAGCAATGTGCTTACCCACGCTTACTGTGCCGAAACACACGTGATATGTGCAAAAACATGTTTAAACATACAGCAATGTCTTAGCAAAGTGTTTAAACATGCTAGCAACTTGTTAGCCTACATGTTAAAATATGCTATCAATGTGCTAAAACATCCAAGTAATGTGTTAAAACATGCTGGAAACATGCTAGCAGTGTGCCAAAACATGTTTGCAATGACTTAAAACATGTTGGTAATATTTTATTCTCTGAATTCTCTGAGTAAAACCTTTAAACTTAAAGCTTAAAGTTATTTTAAATGCTTTAAACGTTCTTAATCCTATGTTGTTTTGTGATTTGCTAACTTTTGTGATCTCATTCTACACATGACTGCAAAAATTATAAGAGCCTGGAATGAATAAGAGGGTTTATTCATCTAGACTGTATTTTTGGAGCTGAAATGTGCTATAAATTTAGCACAAACTAAAATAACTGGCTTGTTGATGATGTTCACATGTGTCTCTGTCACAGTGAAGTCATTCACTGATCTGTCCCATCATCAGATTAAGGGCAATTCTTCCCTTTCAAGAATTAAATTAAAATGAGCAACATTTAACAAATCTTTTGTAAATTATTTTCATTATTTTATTTGCAGCTGAAAAATCATATTTTCTCATATCAGTCTCCAGGACTGTTTATAAAACAGGTTTGGACAAGAAAGAGTGTCATAGTTATAGTAAACTGAACTGGAACATGTTAAAACAGCTCAATTAATCCAAGAAGCTGCTTTGCTCTGAAGTCTTTGAAAGCACATTAAGCTCACCAAAATAAACTACACTCTCATTTTGACTGGGTTTATTAATGTAATCATAATCATTTTGATGCTTTCTATGGGTAATATTAGGCTATAAATAAATGTCCACTCATACACATAAAACTGAATTTTAATTGACTCTCTGTGTGTTATACAGATAAATGCTCATAAATATGTCAGGAAAATTTATATATTTGTGACCCTGGAGCACAAAACCAGTCTTAAGTCTCTGGGGTATATTTGTAGCAATAGCCAAAAATATATTGTATGGGTCAAAATTATCAATTTTTCTTTTATGCCAAAAATCATTAGGATATTAAGTAAAGATCATGTTCCATGAAGATATTTTGTTATTTTGGTTATATTTGTATATCAAAACTTAATTTTTGATTAGTAATATGCATTGCTAAGAATTCAATTGGACAACTTCAAAGGTGATTTCTCAGTATTTTGATTTTTTTGCACACTCAGATTCCATATTTTCAAATAGTTGTATCTCGACCAAATACTGACCGATGCTAACAAACAAATACATCACTGGAAAGCTTATTTATTCAGTTTCAGATGATGTATAAATCTCAATTTCGAAAAATTGACACTTAAGACTGGTTTTGTGGTCCAGGGTCACAATTGGTAACACTTTATAATAAGGTTCCTTTAATGTTAATGTATTAACTATATGAACAAACAATGAACAATACATTTATAACAGTATTTATCAATTTGTTAATGTTAATGAAAATACAATTGTTCACTGTAAGTTCATGTTAATTCACAGTGCATTAATGTTAACAAGCACAACTTTTGATTTTAATAATGCTGTAGTAAATGTTGGAATTAACATTAATAAATGCTGGTTCATGTTAGCTAATGTTCACTAATGATAATGTTAATACATTTTATATTTTATTTCCCTATTTTGTTAAATATTTTAAAATATGAAGGTTTAAACTAAACACTTGAAAGATGGAAAGACTAAGAAGGACTTTTTCATTCATTGTGATGGAAACTGAAAACTGTGTCAGTGTTCCACAATGACACGAATAAACCTTGTTTCTGAAGTGATGTGCAAAGTGTTTTACAATCCACCACATGAATAGCCTGCGGGTCGTCATGAGGGATAGCAGAATGAAGTGGTGGTGCTTATTAAATAAATATGAGGAAAACATCAAACTGCGCTTTTTTAAATGCCTCTGAAAGAGGAACTGCTCCAAGTGATGTGCTCTTCTCTCAGGTGAGCTCTGCTCCTGCAAGAAATGTGGAGGTAAAAATAAAGGAGTTTTTTGGGAGTTTTTTTTTTTTTTTTTTTTTACAGACATGTGAATATAGACTTAAAACAGAAATTTACTCTTTTGCAGGGGAAAAGTAAACTAAACACACTGCTCACTAAAAATCTGTCAGCGATCAAAATACAGGTTTACAGGAGGTGAACTATTTGCTTTTAACTCTCAGTATTTCATCTTATTATATTATAACTCTCAGTATTAAGAAATCAATCAAGATTTGTTTTAGAATTATTACTCAGAATTGTTGTTGTTGTTTTAAATCATAACTTTCATAATTTTTTGCTTTTATAGGCCTGTTAAAAAGTCATGGCTATTCATGAAAAACGTTATCAAAGTGACAGGAAGGAAAGGTATAAAATACTTGAGCGCCATCTGTTGTTTCTAAACATGCAGCAAGCAGCTTGTCAATGGCTTATTAAAATGATTTTAATCATCACAATCGTGATAATCAGTTATTTGAAACCTGCAGTGTCTTTTACATCTTCACAGATCAGAATATATATATATATATATATATATATATATATAATATATATATATATATATATATATTATATATATATATATACATTCAGTAAAGGTCAAAAGTTTGGAAACATTACTATTTTTAATGTTTTTGAAAGAAGTTTCTTCTGCTCATCAAGCCTGCATTTATTTGATCAAAAATACAGAAAAAAATTTAATATTGTGATATATTTTTACAATTTAAAATAATAGTTTTTAAATTTATTATACTTTAAATTATCATTTATTTCTGTGATGCAAAGCTGAATTTTTAGGATCATTATCACATGATCCTTTAGAAATCATCATTCTAATATGATGATTCATTATCAAAGTTGGAAACAGTTCTGCTGCTTAATATTTTTTCAGAACATGTGATACTTTTTTAGGATACTTTGATGAATAAAAAGTAAAAAAAAAAAAAAATGTTTTTAAAATATAAATATTTTGTTTTAAAAATATAAATATTGGTGTAATTTGGGGTCAGTACTTTTTTTTTTCTTTCTTTTTTTTAAATAAAATCAATACTTTTATTCAGCAAGGATGTGTTAAATTGATAAAAAGTGATAGTAAAGAAAATATATTATTAGAATATATATTATTAGGATTTTTTTTTTTTTTTTATAAATGCAGTTCTTTTTAACCTTTTATTCATCAAATATATTAGACAGCAGAACTGTTTCCAACACTCCTAATAAATCAGAATATTAGAATGATTTCTAAATGATCATGTGATAGACTGGATGTTACATGTGACACTGAAGGCTGGAGTAATGATGCTGAAAATTCAGCTTTGCATCACAGGAATAAATTAATTTTTTTTAAGTATATTCAAATAGAAAACTATTATTTTTAAGTTTGTAATAATATTTCTCAATATTACTGTTTTTTTCTGTATTTTTGGATCAAATAAATGCAGACTTGATGAGCAGAAGAGACTTCTTTCAAAAACATTAAAAATAGTAATGTTTCCAAACTTTTGACCTGTACTATATATATACAATAACAATAATAACAATGAAAAACAATACATTTATTACAGTATTTATCAATTTGTTAATGAAAAGACAGTTGTTCACTGTAAGTTCATGTTAATTCACAGTGCAATATATATATAATATATATATATAAGATATATATATATAATATATAATATATATATATAAAATAAAAACACAAAAAATTGATATATGACTAACATAATTTTCCTTATAACAAAGCATTTTCTTTTGTATAATTTATCTTTTCTGGTTTATATTACAGTGCATCAGACGACCAAACATTTAAGGAAATATTTCAAAAGATAACATGTCAGCGAATATTTCAGAAAGAACACAAACAAAGATGACGGACCAATAGAAACGCAGCTCTCTCCCCAAAACTACATTTCCCAGAAGGCCTTGACACAGGAAGCTGGGTCACTGTATCGGTTGCGCTGCTACGTGTTCGGACAAGGCAGGAAGTTGACATGTCACCGTTGCTGCATCGTTTTTTACTCACTGATTAAAAAGGGCTTAGCTTTATTAGTTGCTGATACTGCTGCAGAGCAGGTGAGTGTCGTATTTACACACAGCGAGCAGAAGCGACATGATAGCTAACGTGTTTATCAGGTTATTATGTGGCATCGAGCCACTCTAGTGCTTCGGGTGTGTTACGTTGTTTGTTCTTAATAAAGCATCACCTTTCACCGAGACATTTACAATCGCTAGTTTGATTTTAAAACAGTGATTTGAGTTTGCTGTGGTTTTAGAACTACTGTAGCATTGCTGTCAGTTGTCTAAAGCAAATAAGAGTAACAGGACTGATCTTGGATCAGCTCTACATGTTTACATAGCAGGTTATATTTACAGGAAGCAGAAAAACTGAAGAACTGACAATACATTTGATTATGAAGCTGAATTCTTGATGATAGATTACAGTTCAGGCTGATTTCTTTCAGATTAAATTCATAAATAGTTAATAGATCTACTGTACTGGCTACTTCAGCACTTACTGCAATGAAATAAAAAATAAGTTTGACTTGTCAGCCACATAATATATTCCTAATGTGATTTAGGAATAAATTTAGGAAGGTTTGTGTTATACTTGGGCTTCTGTTTTTATTATATCAATTAGAAATGAATGGATCTTTCTCTGATTTGCTCTAATGTTTATTTGCAGCCTTGCTGTGTTTGTAATAACTAAATCTCTCTCTCTCTCGTCTCTCAACAGTATGTTGCCGACGAGTTCCGTGCCGATCCACCGGAACGGCAGTCTGAGCGCGCGGGATGCGGCCCGGCACACGGCCGGCGCCAAGCGCTACAAGTACCTGCGGCGACTGCTGCATTTCAGACAGATGGATTTTGAGTTTGCCATATGGCAGATGCTCTACCTGTTCACATCACCGCAGAAGGTTTACCGCAACTTCCAGTACCGCAAACAGACTAAAGACCAGTGGGCCCGGGACGACCCGGCGTTCCTGGTGCTGCTCAGCGTCTGGCTGTGTGGTGAGCACTTTTGATGGAAACATAGGAAGGGTTTAGAAAGTAAACTTGCATCAGCTCAGTAATCATGTTTTCTCTGCAGTGTCGACGGTGGGCTTTGGTCTGGTTCTAGAAATGGGTTTTGTGGAGACGTTGAAGCTGTTGCTGTGGGTTGTTTTCATCGACTGCGTCGGAGTCGGATTGCTCATATCTACACTCATGTGGTGAGGAGCCACACTCACTCACAAACACAATAATAATGTGTCCATTTTCCTTAATGTTGACTTTGCTGATATGGTATTGATTCAGTTTTTATTTCTGGGTTATGGATTTTTGCATTTTTTTTATTATTGATTTTTTTTTATTGTTAATTTTAGATTTTGGTTGATGATGGATATTTATTGTTTAGGTTTTTTTAAGTTTTCACTTTTTATTAAAAGTTTACATTGTCATAAAATAAACCCGGACAGGGTGGTTATGACCCCAGCACAAAGCAAAGTTGTTATCATTAACTGAAATTAAAGTATTATTCATTTATTGGAATATGGCTGAAATCAAGTAAAATATAAATGCTGAATATAAAACTTAAACTTTAAAAACTCAAATAAATAGTGTTGCCTTGGCAACTGGTTGAAAAAAGTTTGTAAGTTAAAGTACTCAAATTAGTAAAACTGAAAAAAAAAATTAAAGTAAAAAAAAATTAGTAAACAAAAAACATATAAAAAAATAAAATATAAATATTGAATGAAATAATTAAACTTTAAAAACTGCAGCTAACTGAAATAAGTACATTTAGGTTAAAGTGCTAAAATAACTAAAACTGAAATAAAAAATGAAGTTAAATAGAAATATAAAAAAATACCAAAACTAATAAAAATGGCAAAAGCAAATGACAAAATGACTAAAAAATTTTTTAGTTTTAAATTTCGTTTTAATAAATGCTGTAATATATATATATATATATAATACCATATATAAATACAGGTCCTTCTCAAAAAATTTGCATATTGTGAAAAAGTTCATTATTTTCCATAATGTTATGATAAAAATTAAACTTTAATATATTTGAGATTCCATTGCACACCAACTGAAATATTTTCAGGTCTTTTATTGTTTTAATACTGATGATTTTGGCATACAGCTCATGAAAACCAAAATTCCTATCTAAAAAAAAAAATAGCATATTTCATCTGACCAATAAAAAATTTAAGTGTTTTTATACAAAAAAAGTCAACCTTCAAATCATTATGTTCAGTTATGCACCTCAATAGTTGGTCGGGAATCCTTTTGCAGAAATGACTGCTTCAATGCGGCGTGGACCAAATGGAGGCAATCAGCCTGTGGCACTGCTGATGGTGTTATGGAGGCCCAGGATGCTTCGAAGCGGCCCTGCGTAAGGGGGGCTCATCCAGAGTGTTGGGTCTTGCGTCTCTCAACTTTATCACCAATATCCCACAGATTCTCTATGGGGTTCAGGTCAGGAGAGTTGGCAGGACAATTGAGCACAGAATACCATGGTCAGTAAACCATTTACCAGTGGTTTTGGCACTTTGAGAGCAGTTGCCAGGTCGTGCTGGAAAAACGAAAATCTTCATCTCCATAAAGCTTTCACAGCAGATGGAAGCATGAAAGAGCTCCAAAAATCTCCTGATAGCTAGCTGGGGGGCATTGACCCTGCCCTTGATTTAAAACACAGTGGACAACACCAGCAGCTGTGACATGGTCACCCCAGACAAATCCACTGACTGTGGGTACCCTTGACACTGGACTTCAGGCATTTTATTCCTTCTCCCCCGTCTTCCTCCAGACTCTGGCACCTTGATTTCCGAATGACATGCAAAATTGCTTTCATCCAAAAAAAAGTACTTTGGACCACTGAGGAGAACAGGCCAGAAGCTGCTTCTCTGTAGCCCACGGTCAGGCGCTTCTGCCGCTGTTTCTGGTTCAAAAAGCACACGCCTGTGCACGGTGGACTCTGGATTGTGTTCTACTCCAGACTCAGTCCACTGCTTCCGCAGGTAACCCCAGGTCTGGAATCGGTCCTTCTCCACAATCTTCCTCAGGGGCCTGTCACCTCTTCTCGTTGTGCAGTGTTTTTGGGCCACACTTTTTCCTTCCCACAGAGTCGACTTCCCACTGAGGTGCCTTGATACAGCACTCTGGGAACAAGCCTATTCGTTCGAAATTTCTTTCTGTGTCTTACCTCTCCGGCTTTTCGCGTGAGGGTGTCAATGATGGCCTTCTGGACAGCAGTCAGGTCGGCAGTCTTACCCATGATTTCCGGTTTTGAGTAATGAACCAGGCTGGGAGTTTTTTTAAGCCTCAGGAATCTTTTGCAGGTGTTTAGAGTTAATTAGTTGATTCAGATGATTAGGTTAATAGCTCGTTTAGAGAACCTTTTCATGATATGCTAATTTTTTGAGATTATTAAAATCTCAGAGACTGTATGTTATTAAAACAATAAAAGACCTGAAATATTTCAGTTGGTGTGCAATGAATCTAAAATATATGAAAGTTTAATTTTTATCATTACATTATGGAAAATAATAATGAACTTTTTCACAATATGCTATTTTTTTGAGAAGGACCTATATATATATACAATATATATATAATATATATATATTGCTATTTTTTTGAGAAGGACCTATATATATATACAATATATATTTATTATTATTATTATTATTATTATTATATATATTTTTTTTTTTTTTTTTTTTTATTGTTTGGCCGTATAATACATAATTTCTTACCAAATAAATAAATAGACATGGAATATTGGTGTGACTTAGTTTTTCAATATGATTATAATCAGGAAATCATTTGTCTGGGGTTGCCAGATTGAACAGTTTAGTGGTGGTTATACAATAATGTTTGCTGTGACTGACCAGTCAGAATCAAGTACTTTACACAATAATAATAATGACAATATATCAGCCATATGTAATGCTAGATGATGTATAATACCGTAATAGATCATGTATCAATGGTAATAAATCAGCCTAATTTACTAGAATAAGTCATGAAGAGTTATTACTGTATCACTGTACAGTAATCCCTGTTTTTTTTTCTCCAGGTTTGTCACAAATAAATATCTACTGAAACATCCCAGCAGAGATTACGATGTGGAGTGGGGCTACGCGTTTGACGTCCATCTAAACGCTTTCTACCCTCTCCTGGTCATTCTGCACTTTCTACAGCTGTTCTTCATCAACCGTAAGTGAACCGGTGGATACATGTGTGTAATGATGAACAGGGACTTTGTGAACACATCTTTTACTCTTTCTTGACAGATGTTGTGGTCATAAGTTCAGACTGGTTCCTGGGTTATTTTGTGGGAAACACCTTGTGGCTCATTGCAATCGGTTACTATATTTACATCACATTCCTGGGCTACAATGGTAAGTGATGCGATCTCTGGTCACGACCCTGTGTTTTATGACATGTATCTACAAGCTGAACATTGTCTCTGGTTCTCTCCCCTTGTTTCTTTAGCACTTCCGTTCTTAAAGAACACCGCGGTGCTTCTGTATCCCTTCGCTTTGCTCGGGCTCCTGTATGTTCTCTCCATTTCGCTCGGCTGGAACTTCACTAAAGGACTCTGCTGGTTCTACAAGCACAGGGTCCAGTAAAGGACAGCAAAACACATGATGGAAAGTGTGTTGTCGCTCTTGGGACTTTATGATTTTTGTATAATCTGTAAATATCTGTTTGGTTGTAGAGGAAAAGAATTTCAATTGTTTACGGTGTCATGAACCTTTTCTTTTTCTTAATTTGAGACCCAAGCCTCATTAAATGTTGTGACATGGATTTGAAAACGCAAGCTTGGGGAAAAGTTTCAGTATCTTAGATGATGCTGCACTGTTTACTTGTGAAAACGTGTACAATAAAGATATTTTTAAAGAAACAGATTTTTAATTTGTTTAGTGTTGTCCTGTAATGTATTTAAAAATGCATGAAATGTAAATGTATGCATATAGTTTCAGTCACATGAAATTTATTATTCCATTGGCAGATGCATATATGATAACATATTCAGGTACTTATTGACAACTGTAAAGGATTCTCTTTTTTATTTATTTAATTTTTTTTTTTATAAGGTTGGCTTGAGAAAGTCAACCTACTGATCTGCTATTTAAGCTGCTGCTTCTTCTTCTTGGACTAAATTTCTAAATGCTACTCCTAGAGTTTTCAAGCTATAACCACCAAACTCGGCTGATTTAGTTTGCTTTATCTTTTTAGACTGATCCGACTTAGGCTTTTCATACAACTGAAGATTAAAAATCCCATAGACTTACATTGATGGAATGTTCAGATGAGCCAAGACTTCATTGAGACTCAGTCAAATCCCCTTCTGTGTACTATTTCTTAAGCTTCCATTATAATGTTTCTAATCTAATGCTAATCATGGTATCAACAGCTGCGTTGTGTGTAGTGACACATACACCATGTACTTATGCATGTAGTGTATGAATAATATAAGGTTATTTTGTCATTCATAATGGAGTCTGATAGCCCCTCCCCCTTCATGACATAATTAACGCAACAGTTGAGTGCATGAAGTGTCCAACATTCCACACTTCGTTTTTCTGGTTATTTGAGTGCATCATCCGGGTATTTAAAGTGCACTTTCTTAGTGTGAATGTGCTACTAAAGTGTCATTGAATAGTTAAGAAGTACACAATTCGGGATGCACCTTAAAGGTAAAGCATGCTAGCAGTGTGCTAAAAATGCTAGCAATATAAAAAATCATGCTTACAAGTTAAAACATGCTAACAAAGTTAGCAACATGTTAATTATGTTATAAACATGCTAGCTACATTCTAGTAACAGGCTCATCATGTTAAAAACTTGCTAGCAACATGTTAGACATGCTAGAAACATGATTAACAACATGCTAATCATCGTAGAAACATGCTATCAACATGCTAATCATGTTAGAAACATTAGCAACATGTTAACAACATTCTAAATCATGACATGCTAGAAACATTTAGTAACATCGTTAACTAAACATGCTAATCATGCTAGCAACATGCAAAATACAATTATCATCGAAACAACATGCTAATAATCATAATAACTTGCTAGCAACATGATAATTACATGTCAATCATGCTAAAACATGATAATCATGTTAGACACATGTTAACAACATGCTAATCAAGTTAGACAAATGCTAGCAACATACTGATAGAATGATTATTATTATATGATATTCTTTAAATAATTGCTATTGTTCTAGAAACATGATAAACAACATGCTTACAAAATGGTAATCCTGCTAGCAACACAAAAGTAGCATGATAATCATGTTAGCAACACGCTAATCATGTTATAAACAGGCTATCATCTATCTTATGCAACATGCTAGCTACATGTAAATCATGTTAACAGCGTGTTAATTGTCTTTGAAAAATACTTTCAACATGTTAATCACGTTTGAAACTTGCTAGCAAACATGGTAACAAAATGTTAATCATGCTAACAAAATGCTAGTAACAGGCTAATCATGTTAAAAACTTGCTAGCAACATGCTAACAACATGTTAGTAACAGGCTAATCATGTTAAAAACATGCTAGCAACATGTTAGACATGCTAGAAACATGATTAGCAACATGCTAATCATTGTAGAAACATGCTATCAACATGCTAATCATGTTAGAAACATTAGCAACATGTTAACAACATTCTAATCATGCTAGAAACATTTTAGTAACATGTTAACTACATGCTAATCATGCTAGCAACATGCTAATAATCGTAATAACTTGCTAGCAACATGATAATTACATGTCAGTCATGCTAACAACATGCTAATCATGTTAAAACATGCTAGTAACAGGCTAATCAAGTTAGACACATGCTAGCAACATACTAACAAAATGCTAATTATGCTAGCAACATTCTAACTACATGCTATTCATACAAACATGCTAATCATGTTAGAAACATGATAAACAAAATGCTAACTACACGCTAATCATGCTTGCAACATGTTAATCATGTTAGGGACATGCTAGCAACATGCTTACAAGATGGTAATCCTGTTACCAACGCGAAAGTAGCATGATAACCATGCTAGCAACATGCTAATCATGTTATAAACATGCTATCATCTGTCTAATCTAACTAAATTTTCAAACTTCAAGCTTTTACAACTGCTTTAAACTTTAGGCTAGGCTTTCTCATGCCAACCTAAAGTGTGTCGACTAACTTTTTTATCTAGTTGAATTCTAAAAATACAAAACATTCCAGTAGGTCCTCAAGACACACACAAGGATACATTAGCAACTACATAAAAAATAAATCAGATAAGATTTCATTCATTCATTCACTGAAATAGATTTAAAATGAATTTCAAGCAGTATTTATTTTCGTATTATAATCGTATCCCACTTGACTAGAACCCAGACATAGAGACTCTTGGTGACTAGACCTTATTATAATCGTATCCCACTTGACTATATCTTGTTAGCGGTTCTTCTCATCGGCCACGCGCCTGCGCGACCCCACGTGACGTCAGACAGCAGCATGGCGGCCAAGGTGACTCCGGCGACACCGCGTTTGACTGAAAATTTTTGTTTTTATTTTTATAGCCAACGACTTTTAATCACAGTTGCTGATTATTAACGGGAGAAGGTCTAATAGATCCGTAATTGGGATGAGTAGAGACAGCGACGAGTGTTTTTAACGGACCGGCGCGAGCATCACTGAGCTTATCGCTGCGCTCGGTCTGAGACTCTGTCTGAATTTACTGTCTGTGAGGATCATAAAATCATAAATAATATCAGAGTTGTGTGTCAAACAGCATTAATCAGCTCTTTAGCAGACTGTTGTGTCGTTAGAGGTTAAGAATTGTTCGTAAAGTGTAGTCAGGCGTGTGAGGATCATGCTGTGGGCGAAATCGCGCTAATTTTATTCTGCAGGGGCTCGACACTCACGTGTGTATTTGTGTTGAGTGATTAGTCACTAGTTACTTTGCGTACTGCAAAGATTAAGCTAATTTAGATTTGCATACATTCTGTGCCAGACAGTCCCAATAATGCTGAATGCATGCATTTGATATATACATGAGCATTTGGGAATAAATGCAATTTTGAACAACAGAAATGATATTCGTTCATTAAAACCTTGTCATTTGGGGATTCACTGAGAAACATTTAATAGATACAGATAGCTCTGTAAAACTTGCACTATATTTCGTTCAATGTGGTTGTGGTTTTGTGGCTATAATTATAGATCGTAGCTCTTTAGTTCATCTTTATAGTGTTATTTAACTGTTATTCTGTGCTGTTGTTGTTCTGCAGGTGCAGTTAACTAAAAGGGCCGACCCCAATGAGCTGAAGGGCATCTTTCAAAAGGTAAGTTTAAACCGCAGAAACCCTTTATTTGAAAGCCTAATTTTGGTGTAATGTCAGGTTAGGATGTATCCCCCCCAACCTTTACACCGCAGTCAATTCCAATGAGAAACTGCAACCGTAGATGTTGTCGTTGTCTGTCATTAAATCTTTATTTCTTAGTGACGCTGCATTTTTAATTGCCACTCTGTGTTCGTCTCTTCTTTTCCAAAGCAGTTTAAAGAGACTGGCATGCTCGAGAAAGTCTAGACACCTGTGTGTGTTTGTGGGACAACAGTTTATTGTGTGTATGTTTCATTTTGTATCACGAATAGGGAAATACCAATATGTGTCCCTCATTAACTGTCAGTCAGGGCTTTTTAATTGTTGTGATCACTTCCGCCTTTGAGATCGTGTGCCTCTGTCAGCTGAGAGAAGTTGTTTCTTGTGCCACTTTGGTGTCTGGTAACACAGATGCGATGTGGCTCTATTAATAGGACGCAAGCGTGTGAGATGGATGTTTGGAGGAAGACATGAATGTCAGGGCAATAGATGGATGAGTGAAGAATGTCTCGATAAGGTCAGGGGGCATCTCGCTTTAGGTTTTTGATCAGCTGCTGCTGTAATTATGTTTGTGTTGTTTTCTCTCAGTATGCCAGTGTGGTGGATAAGGATGGAGAGCGGTACATGACACCCAATGATTTCGTGCAGAAGTATTTGGGCCTCCACACGCAGCTCCACTACAACCCTAAAACTGTGCAGCTGCTCGCCGGTGTGGCCGATACTACAAAAGATGGGTGAGACGGACATCTGTGTAATCGTTCTGTGTTATAATTCTTAATGGTTTGATATGACGCCTAAACTTCAGCTCAGATCAAGAAATTTTCCCACTTTCATTAAATTGTGTACATTATTTTTTTGCAGTAGCAGCCAGATGAATATGGCAAAAAATGTAGAAAATTCTGTATTGCATATACAATACTTCTCAAACGTTTGAGGTCGGTACGATTCGAAAAATTAGTGATTTTATAGAAGACTGTATTTATTTGATTATAAATAAAGTAAAAAAGAGAAATTGTGAAATAGTACTTAAAATAACTAAAATATTATTACAATAAAAAACTTTCTTTTTGAATATATTTTAAAATGTTATTTATTGCTGTGATGCAAAGCTGAATTTTCAGCATCATTACTCTTCAGTGTCACATGATCCTTCAGAAATCATTCTAATATGCTGATTTGCTGCTCAAGAGCAATTATTATTAACATTAAAAAACGCTTTTTATTGTTGTGGGAACATGATTTTTTTTTTTTTCAGGATTCTTAGATAAAAGTGAAAATGAACAGCATTTATTTGTATCTTTTGTGACATTATAAATGTCTTTATTCTCATTTCTGCCTGCAATCTTATGCAACCTTGCTGAATAGAAGTGTTAATTTCTCCCCAAACTTTTAAAGTGTTATGTATTCAATTGCCGGGTGTGTGTGAGAGAGATCGCAGAATGACCACAAGTTGTGTATTTTTAATGTTTCTTCTGTTTTTTCTTTTCAGGCTGATCTCGTTTCAGGAGTTTCTGGCCTTTGAGTCGGTGCTGTGTGTCCCTGATGCCCTCTTCATCGTGGCCTTCCAGCTGTTTGACAAGACAGGCACTGGATATGTGTCCTTCGGTGAGAACAGTATTGACTGTATAGAAATGTTCAGTCTTACTTAAAGTGGACTTTTGTATTTGTACATGCTAACATCAAACCCCATTGAAATCAATTCAGAGTTGAGAATTTGTGTGGTGTATGGAGATTTGTATGTATGCTGTTCCAGTTCATTCATATTTTCATTTAAGGCTGCCTACAGTATGTAGACACTGTTTTTGAAATGACCCGTAGTGTTTTATTTCCTTTTACAGAGTCAGCTGATTATAATGTAGTTATGCTAAACAGACAAGCAGCTTAACCTTGAACACACAGAGACATTCATTCTCACATGTTCACGTGTTCAGAGGACCTTTAAAACACTGTCAGTAATGTTGCAAGGCCCGTTATGTTCTTCATGAGTGTAAATCTGCCCCTATCCGTGTGTTAACAGAGAACGTGCGTGATATCTTCAGCCAGACCACCGTGCACCACCACATCCCCTTCAACTGGGACTGCGAGTTCATCCGCTTGCATTTCGGCAATGACAGAAAAAAAAGTCTCAGCTACCTGGAGTTCACCCAATTCCTGCAGGTACAACACCCAAACAATTATACACACTCCGAGTCATGATGAATATCATATTACATTTTGTTGTTATTATAAAATATTTCATACTTTAATTATTTAAGTTTTAAATAATGCTTGATAAAAAATAATATAATTATATTGTGATATAATTATCTAGTATTATTATTTTAATAATAATACATTTAATATAATGAAGTTTTAATATATAATAAACTTAATGAAATGTTACCGTGATTTAATAAATTGTAGAATTTATATAATTTATTTAATATGACTAAATATTCCATATTAAATTATTAATATTTAAAACGTGTATTTTTATTAATAATAATTGTATTAAAATTATTATTCTTTTTTTATAAAAATAATATTTTATATTTTAATAATACAATTAAATGAAATCTTTTCACAAAATATTTTTTTTTATATAATATTGATGATTTTTACTATAATAATGTAATATTAATTTTATACTACAATATTTTATTTTTCAGTACCAGCACAATTTTGACCTTTTGTTCTTTAGCAAAACTTCTGTATAAGTTCATCCTTTAACAAAAATCTTATTTCTGTGCTTGTTGTCATAGGAGCTGCAGCTGGAGCATGCGAGACAGGCGTTCGCGCAGAAAGACAAGGTCAAGAGCGGCGCTGTTTCTGCCCTGGACTTCAGTGACATCATGTCCACCATCAGACACCACATGCTCACACCCTTTGT
The DNA here is from genome assembly GCF_018340385.1 of Cyprinus carpio. Lineage (NCBI taxonomy): Eukaryota > Metazoa > Chordata > Actinopteri > Cypriniformes > Cyprinidae > Cyprinus > Cyprinus carpio. Next base: position 2,620,186 of record NC_056577.1, read on the forward strand.
GGAAGAAAACCTTGTGTCTGTAAGTGTCCCGCTCTCTTTTCCATCTAGTAAGATGTTTGTTGCGATGTTGTTGTAAAAGGTTTAAATGTCTGTGTCCTCTTAGGCAGCAGGTGGCGGCACCTCTCACATGGTGAGCTTCTCCTACTTCAATCTTGTGTACTCCTTCATACTCTCCTGCCTGAACCCAGCTCTTGCTTCATGGAACTGATACGTAAAATCTACAGCACTCTCGCTGGGTCTCGCAAGGATACGCTCGTCACTAAAGGTGCGTGCTGTCTGTCATATCCATTTCTGGGATATGATAGTTAATATATGTGGGTGTTTCGCTGGGTCTCGCAAGGATATTAAACTATTATTTTAACATCTTCTTCATCTGTAGAGCGTTGGTGTGCCCAAAAACAGTTTGTTCATTCTGCTTAAAAATAAGTTTGGTCAGATTACCCCTATGGAAATCGACATCCTGCAGAGCGACTGGTCAGGGACATCAAACTGTTCCGAACGTCGAGCATCCCATATTTTTATCACAGCTAGCAGGGCTGCACTCACAAACAGGGTACTTTCCTTTTAAAAATCAAGTTCATCCACTCATACCATAAGCAGCATTATCAGCTGATCATGTGTTTGTGTATGTTATGATGTGTAGACGATTAAACCTGGCTGATATCGAGAGGATAGCACCACTGGAGGAAGGAGCCCTGCCATATAATCTAGCTGAGGTGCAGAGACAGGTGAGCTTATCTGTATGAACAGCCAGATAACAGACCTTTAGGATACTATTGTTTTAATGTGTCTAATACTTGAAAATTGTGATGTTTTGATGAGCGGAAGTTGAAAATTGTGATGTTATCAGTGAGCTTTCCTTATCTAGCAGCACTAATTATGGCACAAAACACACTTTCACTACTAGGGATTTGATACCACTCTAAAAATCAGGTTTAAAATGAATATTTAGGACTTTTCAGTCATTCGTCTCAAATTCAGATCGGCCCAAAACTATTGTGCATGTAGTTTGGTGCCTCACATGCTTATTTCTTGCTGTCTTTCTGTCATTGCAGCATTCACATGCGGATGTTTCTCGGCCCGTGTGGCTGCAGGCAGCAGAGTCAGCGTACAGATTTACTCTGGGATCCATTGCTGGAGGTTTGAGTTTTTCATGTTTAAAGACCCCACAAAATTAGTACAGTTTTCCATTCTGTGTTATGTATTTCCATATGACAAAGGAAGTTGATAACAGGACGTGTCAAGGGGTCATTCCCTCTTTTAATTCAAATCAAAGTTATAAACCATGATTTGTTCAGGTGGTATCAGGAGGAGGGTCATTACCTTTCTAAAAAGCATTTTAGTGGCAAAAATTGGGATATGCCAGTGTGCAAGACGAGTTATTGATCCATTTTTTTTTGTGTGTTAATTTTTAAGTCTTAAACAGTTAATTTTAAATAATTTTCATTATGGCTGACTTTAATGCTCATAGATTTAAAGTTAGTTGAAATTGTTTAAAGTTCTTATTTAAAAGATTAATGGTATTTAATAGAATGATATTATTTTTTTTTTTGCTATCTTTTTTGATTTTATACTTTCATTTAGGAAGAACACAGGAAATTGCTCAAAAGTGACAGGAAAGACATTTACAAAATTACAACAGATTTCTGTTTCAGTTAAACAATTGTTTTGAACTTCATAGTAAAAATTTACAGTTGCACAAAGATGTTAAGCAGCAACTGTTTTCAACATTGTTGTTAAGAAATGTTTCTCGAGCAGCAAATCAGCATATAAGAATGATTTCTGAAGGATCAGGTGACACAAGAAAAATTAGCTTTGATCACAGGAATAAATTACATTTTAAAATATATTATTGTTTTTTTTTTTTTAAATTGCAATAATGTTTCACAATAGTGCTGGTTTTACTGTATTTTCAAATCAACAAGAATTAAAAAAATTGAAAAGAAAAAAGAATGCACAAGATTTTTTGGTTTACATGGATGAGTATGTAATTACACTTGACTGAAATGTAGTTGATCCTGTGTGTGTGTGTGTGTTTATAGCCACTGGTGCCACAGCTGTGTACCCCATAGACCTGGTCAAGACCCGTATGCAGAACCAGCGCTCCACCGGCTCCTTCGTAGGAGAGCTCATGTACAAGAACAGCTTTGACTGCGCCAAGAAAGTCCTGCGATACGAGGGCTTCTTCGGCTTTTATAGAGGTTGGATTTGTCTTATGCTATCATCGCTGCTTCAAAAGAACAAAATGAAATAAAGTGTTTGTATTCAGCTTTCGTAACCTTGATCTCACTTTTTTTTTTCCTACTCTTTTTTTTTGTCTGTCTGTCTGTGTGTGTGTGTGTGTGTGTGTGTGTGTGTGTTTCCTCTACAGGTCTTGTACCCCAGCTCATCGGAGTGGCTCCAGAAAAAGCCATCAAGCTCACTGTGAGTGTCATTAAACATGCTGTAGAAAGCAGTTTCTGAGCAGATGACAGTTAAGCCAATTACATGAGTCTCTCTGTATCTGTCTTCTAGGTGAATGACTTTGTGAGAGACAAATTTACCACAAAAGAAGATACAATACCTCTGGCTGCTGAGATTCTCGCTGGTGGATGTGTGAGTATACTAAACTTCACAGAACTCTTAAACTGGGTTATGTTGTACTAAAATGGCTAAACTTTCTGTGTTTGTCTTTCCAGGCCGGTGGGTCACAGGTTATCTTCACCAATCCTCTGGAAATTGTTAAGATTCGTCTGCAGGTCGCCGGTGAGATCACTACTGGCCCCAGAGTGAGCGCGCTCAGTGTGGTTCGAGACCTTGGCTTCTTTGGCCTTTACAAGGTGGGAAAGCGTCTATCTTTAAAACGCTGTATCCAACCAAATTTGACATTGTAGCTCACTGTTCCCGAATCGATGACTTGGTGTGAACTGTAACACATAAATGTTACTGGTTTTGATTCTCAGGGTGCGAAGGCTTGTTTCCTGCGTGATATCCCCTTCTCTGCCATCTATTTCCCTGTTTATGCCCATACGAAGGCAAGTATGGCAGATGAGGATGGAAGGGTGGGGCCTCTGCAGCTGCTGACCGCTGGAGCCATCGCAGGTCAGAACATGACTCTCGCTTGAACTTTGTGATGCTGACCCAGTTAAGTTAAGGACTGTACACACACACGTGCATGTGTGAGTGAGTGGTTGTCTATTTTGCACTTGTTTCAGAGTTTATCTGCTTCATTGCTGTGTGCTTTTTGTCCGTGTCATGGCTGATTTGAAGATTGTACCCCCCAAAATCGCTTTGTATTTTTCGTATTTATCATGAATTTCTTATGGTGATCAATTTTGACCGAGAACAGTACAAGTTACTATTTTTGAGTCATTTGCATGATTTTTTTTTTAGTGTTCACATAGCAAGTGCCACAAAAGTCTCCAAGTACAATAACATTCTGATAAAGTAAAAAACTAATTAAGAATGCAAGATTTCATGTGTAAAATGACTGAAGAGTACCAGAGTGTTAAAAATAACAATTTTGATCTATTGTTTTTGTAACTTTTAAATTTCATGAAATGAAAATGCACCCTTATATATTTTTAAATGCATAATATTAATCTTATTGTGAATAAATAATTTATGTATACATCTAATTTTTAACTTTTTTTGACCTTGTAGTTTTGATCAAAATGTCTGAGCTCGATCTTCTGTGGAAAAAGATAACGTATGCTGGACGACTTAGTGTTCTTAAACCCCATCTTCAAGCTTGCATTCATCTGCCTATGTATTAACAGATGTCTGGATGTTTTTATTTTACAGGTGTCCCGGCTGCTTCGCTCGTCACCCCTGCTGATGTCATCAAAACACGACTGCAGGTGGCTGCCCGCGCCGGTCAGACGACTTACTCTGGAGTGATCGACTGCTTCAGGAAGATCTTACACGAGGAAGGTTTCCGAGCTCTGTGGAAGGGAGCTGGAGGTACACACACACACACACACATCATGACACAGATGTCATTACACATCCATACTCACTCACACAGTCCTCTCTCTGTGTTCTCCGTAGCTCGCGTGTTCCGTTCGTCCCCTCAGTTCGGTGTGACCCTGGTGACCTACGAGCTCCTGCAGCGATGGTTCTACGTTGACTTCGGAGGACAGTAAGTGCTGATCAAGTTAAGCACACTTTTTACTGCATGACCGCAGAAAATGTGAAGTAACCTCTCATGAGAAGATTCACACATCATGCTTGCAAATAGGAAAGATTAGGCAATATAATATATGATGGATGAGCTTCATTCATGGTTGCTATAAAATAGCTGATATACACAAGTGTTTTTGCGCATCATTTGAAATCTTAATAATGTACCAACTTTGCTGCTACAATCCATTAAAATGGCTAAAATGTTAATTCATATATATTCATTTGAGGTCAGTAAGATTTTTCATTTTGAAAGAAACTTAACACTTTTATTATGCAAGGTTTCATTACATTAAATTGATGAAAAATGTCATGAAAAGAAATTTGTAATGTTACAAACTTTTCTTTTGAACTTTCTATTCATCAGATAATCCTGAAAAAATGTATCACAAATATATAAACTGTTTTCAACATTGATTATAATCAGATATGTTAATTGAGCATCAAATCAGCATATTAGATTGATTTCTAAAGAATATGTGACACTGAAGACTGGAGCAATGATGCTGAAAATTCAGCTTTGATCACAGGAATAAGTTATATTTTTCATTGTATTCAAATAGACCAGTAATTCACAATATCACTGTTTTTAATGTATGTTTTTGATCAAATAAATACAGCCATGTCTTATGTGAGCTTTCAAAAGCATTTTAAAAAATAGTGCAGATTTTTAGTGTGTGCATGTATTGAAATTTGATAGAATGCATAGAATAATGTTTGTTGATGGACTCTATTACTTGACCAAAAAAAGGTTTCCTGATAACGGTCGTCTTTTTCTTGGAGAAAGTGTGTTGTTGCACTTGGTAAAGCAACAACTCAAAACAACTGAGAAATATGGCGTGTTGAGTCACTTTGGATAAGCATCTGCTGTAAGAAAAAAACCCTCTTCTTCTCTTCCCCTTCTAGTCGCCCTACTGGTTCTGAACCAACGCCCAAATCCCGGATCTCTGAGCTTCCTCCTGTCAGTTCTGAGCACGTCGGCGGTTACCGTCTGGCAGCCGCCACCTTCGCCGGCGTGGAGAACAAGTTCGGACTGCACCTGCCCAAGTTCAAATCCTCCGGGGTCACGGCCATTCACTCCGAAACGCCCAAGGAACAAGATGGTGCTTTGTAAAGTCATGCCCCGCCCACCACACCCTTGTCCTCCAGTGGCTGCATGCCTCCCTCCCGCAGTACATTTGCCTACATTTTTCACTTTTTTTCTTCTTCATTTCATTGAGTTTTTAGGTGGGGGACATGGGAAATTATACTCGTTTTCAGAGTCTGGTGGCTTTAACCCATATCAGTGCCTCAGTTTTGATGAAGAACACTGGTTAAAGCTCATAGTTAGTGTGTTTTCTGATGCACAGGGTAGACGTCTGCCACACCGATCGAGACCTAAAGCGACACTCGCAGTGAAATACCTAACAAGGGCTCTAGAGAAGTTCATCAGCCACTGAAACGAAAGCTAAAGAGCTTTTCATGAAACACTCCTGAAAGGAAAACCATGACACGTACTGTTGGTTTTGTGTTCCTCTGATCCCCAAGATGCACATTCGCTGCTTTTGAGTTTTAATCTCATGATTATGATGTATTGATGTGACTGGAGCATGCTGTAGCGCTCTTCATTTGCTCAATAGGCTTTGCGTAGCTTGCACATGTACTGTATATACACGTACATCTCATGCACAGAGACGTGTTTCTCTCTCTGTCTGCATCCCAGTGAATGATGTACAGAGGTTTCAAAACTTGACTGATTGATCCGAGCAATCATGGTTGATTTGAAATGTAGAAAATAATTTAAATTCATTTCATTCTTGTATTTTATGGAAATAAATCAACACAGTTCAATTTTATTTCTATTTTGTGATGGTTTTTATTGAGTTTATTACTGCAAGTTACAAACGAGGTCGGATAAAGTGAGTTAGTGAAGTCGCTGGAGGACCACACACATGCAAGATCACACACTTGTCCTGGTCACGTAAATCCAATGGATTTTCTATGATGTCGTCAGGCATTCATATTTACTGGATTGAAAAATAATGCATGCACAAAGCACAACTTTTAGCTGAGGAAATATTTTGCATATGGTTAGGCTTCTCAAGATTGCGATGTAATTGATTTTTTTGACTGTGCTCGGTGTGCTTTTGAAAGTCCAATCATATCCAAATAAGGGAAATTTAAGCAAATATGAATAGATATGCATTTGAAATACCTAAAATATTTTAAAGTGCTTTTAATATTTTTTTATATTGTCATTGTCATGTGTAGTTATGAATGTTTCCTATTCATTATGAATAAATTAACCCATTAACGGTGTCTGGATATTAAGCTGTTAGTATTAAATTCTTCAATATTATTTAACAACTAATCATTAGCCAAAAGCTCATTACTATGACAGCCCAAGCTGTAGAAATTTTATTTACACAAATTTCCTGGAGCTGTTAATATATAGATTTTGTAATTTCCCGGATCTGATCTGTGTTTTTATGATGATTTTACACTACAAGTTATATGAATGTAAACGGGAAGCTGTTTTAGGTCTCGAGATTTTGTCACTCAATAATGCTGCATATACAATATTAAGAAAAATACACAAATTACATAAATACTACTAAAATCCACAGATGAGGAATAAACTGAAATATTAAAAATTTCTGCAAGAGCAGTCGCATTATTGGCTGGGAGGTCACTAAATTCAAATTAAAAATAAATGTCAAATTACACATTAAAATGGTAAAAATACATAAATATAACAGGATGCGGACTTGGGTAACCGTTAAAGGAAAAATGGTAAAATAATAACACTGTCTATTAGTCTAAATATGTGCCAAAGGGAAGTTTTAGGTTAATGCTAATCAAAGGACCACGGTTTTTGAAATGACAAATCATGGGATATTTTTAAAACCGTGATCTAGAGATTTCTACCAATGTTTTGCAAAGGAAAAAAAAAGATTTTTCAGTCATAAAGTGCTGCAATAAACAAGCACCAAAAGGACAATGCTGTGTGATGGAAGATTGTGGATACTTGTGTGTGTGTGTGTGTGTTATAAAATTAGCTTTAAGGCATCCAGAAGTAAGAACTGAGTTACATGTTGAAAGGTGTGCTGATTTGGTTTTTACTAAACGTGCTTTCAGTCTTTATGAAAACAAAATGCATTTGTTAAAAAGCTATAAATAATCCAGTATATGAAAGTTCATCCAACAGAAGGGACTGTTAAAAATATTCCAGCCCTTTAAAAGCACATTTCTCCTGTTACTCAGGATACGTCAGTGTCTGAAGATGCTGTACAATAGTTTGCATATTGGTAGTGTTATTCTCCCTTTCCTCCAAATCAGCCTCTAATCCTAGAAATAGATTAAAATATTATAATTCCCACCTGATATACAGTAATCTACTTTCACATCCCATCTCATTACGATTATTACTTCTATAAATGTTTAGCAACACTAAGTGCTTCACTTGTTAATAGCAAAGTCTTGCTGTCTGAAATAATCTATTTGTCTCTAGAATTAAAAAAGAGCCAGAGACGGTCGCTAAAATAACTTCAGAGAGGGTGGAGATATGCAAATGCAGGGGAAACGTCATTGGTCAGCAGGGGTTGCTATGGTGATCATGCAGCCAATCGTTGAGCAGCCAGTTCCTCCACGTCCTCGCGGTTCTCGTTGATCTCGGTGAGCGTGAGCACAAACCTCGTCCACTCGTCCTGCCGCGCCACTGAGATTTGCTGCAGGAAAAATAAACGATAAATGTGTTTCAATGCCCACAGCTGCAAAACTTCATTTCATTTTTGATAACTGAAAGCATCCTCACCTCTCCGACGTCATAAATGTGCACTCGGCCCTCAGAGTCGCCGACGGCCACCTCTCGTCCCGAATGAGCCCAGCGCACACGGTTCAGCGCAGGGTTTCCCTCCACCATCACGCTCGCTGTGGGGACCTGAAGCAGCAGATAATCATTCAGTCAAGACGTGGATTTGTTCAGATTGTATTTCTATGATATTTTTGTACCTCAGTTTCGTTGTTGAGGTTCCACAGGTCCAGATGTCCGACTCCGTCCACGCAGGCAAACAGCGCGGGGTGTGTGGGAGACCACATGACGTCATACACGTAGTCCGAGTTGTCCTCAAAAGAGTACAAAGGCTTATTGTTCTGTCAGGAGAGACACAGACAGAGCAGCGTTGTTATTGTTGACTAAAGATATTACATATGACTTTCGTTCATTGAAATAAAGCAGATATTACATAAAAATATTCAGTGGAAGAAAAAAAAACCTTTACATTCAAGTCGAGCTTTTAAATTTAAAGTTTAAGTTTCCAAAATGACTCAAACTAAAAAAAAAAAAAAAAAAATTAAGATTTTATTTTATTCAATAAAAACTTTAGAAATAAATAAGAAATAAATTAAAGCTTATTGTTCTGTCAGGAGAGACACAAACAGACCAGTGTTATTATTGTTAACTAAAACTATTAAAAACTGTTTTTGCTAATTGTATACATAAATAAAAGATATTTAATAAAAGAATAAATAAAGAATAAATTTATTTAATAAATAAAAGAAAAGATAAAGTTTAAGTATTTAATTGAAAAATTAGAAAATGAAATAAAATAAGTTCAAGGACTAAAATTACTAAAACTATTAAAAAACTTTTTCATTAATTTAAATAAAACTAAAATATAAATATTCTACAAAAAAAGTTAAATGAAAATTAAAAACTGAAATAAAATAAGTTGAAGTACTAAATTACAAAATCTGAATTAAAAATAAATTTAAGTTTATTGTTCTGTCAGAAGAGACACAAACAGACCAGTGCTTCGAATTGAAACTATTAAAAATAATTTGTGTTCATTAAAATAAAGCAGAAATAACATAAAATATAAATATAAGGTGAAAACTTAAATTTGTAAATGTAAATGAAATGAAAAATGCTAAAAATACTAAAACTGAAATAAAAAATAAAGTTAAACTAAATAATAGAAATGACAAAGCATACTTTAACAAAATTACTCAAATTAACTAAAATGAAAATTAAAACAAAAAATAAAGGGTAATTCAAATGATTAATACATAGTATAATAGTGTATAAACAATGTTTGTAGTGTTTATATCAGTAGTGTGTTTGGCACCTTGGTACTCCAGAGTTTGACGGTCCAGTCAAAAGAGGAAGTGACAAACAGGTGAGAGAAGTCGACCGGTCCTGCCGCTGTGTGGCAGTCGAGGCCTGTGATTGGTCCATGATGACCCTCAAACATCTCACTGATGCCCGCTTTACTACAACACACACACACACACACACACACACACAAAGCACCAATATAAATCACTTGTGCGGATGTGAAGCGGACACAAACACATCAGCGCTCACACACTCACCTGCCGTGTCTGCAGGCGGTGTAGACGGACCCGTCCTCACTGCCCACCACAAAGTTATTGACGTCACCCAGAGGAAATGACATGGAGGTGACGGCCACTGACTTGGACTGTTTGAACATGAGCTCCAGACTGTCCTACACACACACACACACACACACACACACAAAGAGCCGTGAGTTTGACTGCTGTTGTGTGACTGGATGAATGACAGCCAATGAATGGCTCCGTTTCAAACTCTACTGACTGTTTTTTTTGTTTTTTTTTTGTATATATTTTTTTTTTTTATTAATTCGTTAGGTAGATTTTTTTTTAAAATGTGTTTTGTTTTGTTTTAGGTATATGTTTGATCAGTTCATGCATTGCCTGCGAAAAGTGTGGGTCGGTAAGATTTGTGAAAAAACAGCATTTATTTAAATCTTTACGGTCACTTTTGATGCACCATTGTTGAATAAAAGTAATTTCTTTAAAAAAAAATCAAACTTACTAAAGAACTTACAGATCCCAAACTTTTGAACAGTAGTTTATCTAGAGGCCTTGTGTGTTACCTAATTAAATTAATCACAAATAAATAAATAAGAAGTAACTAACAATCTATAAATTATAAATAAATGAAAGTAAATTAATTAATTAAAAACAAAATTCTAAATAAATTATTTGCAATTAAATAATTGAAATAAATAAATTACTGACACAATAAATAGTTAAATTAAAAAATACATTAAATTAAAACAACAAATAATTAAATAAATAACATACAGGAAACATGTTCAAAAACATTATTATTATTTTATTTTTATTTTTTATTCAGTAGAAATGACTGATTAGACAGGATTTAGCTAGCTATGCTTATTCACATCACGTTCACATGAGCTGTGTTACCTGCGGCGTGGTCAGCATGTCCAGACTCCAGGAGCACATCTTGCCGTCAGTGGAGATGCTGATGAGATTGTGAGCGTTCTGCGTCCCCACCACATTCACACAGTACACCGGGTGCTGCAGACACAGACACAGATGATGAAGATGATGAAGATGATGCAGATGAAGAGGTGTCTGTCTGTGTGTACCGTGTGAGCCGAGGCGGAGAGAGGCGTCCTCTGCACAGGGGTGCGTTTGTTACTGCGGTTGTCCCACAGGACGATCTGCCCCGAGTACGTGCCTCCAACCACCAGATTAGGATGAAACTGTGCAAACACTGCTGACATCACTGCAGACTGAACACACATTTTCATCAATTATTTATTTATTTTATTTTAATCCATTCTTTCATCCATCCCCAAACCACTTGAATATTTTTTAAATATTATTTATTATTTATTTATTTATTTATTTACTTGAATTAATCCATCCATCCAAACCGCTTGTCCTCTTTTTTAACTCATTGATTAATTTTTTTAATATTTATTATTTTTTCATTATTACGTTTCTATTGCAAAAATAAAAGCCCCAGTCTGATTTACAATCTTTAAAATTTTCATGAGATAAATAAGATGTGCTCTTGAGGACAAGATCAGAATAATGCCAAGACAAAACAATACTTTACATTTTTAATGCATATCTTTCACTGAGATATGCATTAAGCTCATCACCTGGCAGTGGAAGACATATTCCGGTGTGGTTTTCTTATATTTCATGTTCCAGACGAGAGCCACGCCGTCGGGCTCATGTGGAGCGTCTTCATTACTGCTGTATGACGCCGCCAGCAGCTCAGGGTACTGATGGGAAGCACAGAAAACAGGACAAGAGAGGGGAACTTCACTGGAATAGTCATAAAAAGCAGTGTTACATGCTTCCAGTCACAGAACTAAGTTTGCATGATCATGTACCTGCGGTGACCAGTCGAGACAGGTGACCACTCTGTGTTTAGACCAGCGCTCGTCCGCAAACTGTCTGTTCAGCGAGAGTTTGGCTCCAGCCTGAGACTCTCTGAAACAAACACAAATCAACAGCAACCACAAATGACACATCACACACCAGAGACGAGCCGCGTCTGCTGACAGATAAACACACTCACCCCTCTTTATCCTGAAGGTCCCGTCCGCTGTAGTCGAAAAACACGTCCACCTGCTCGGAGAGAGCGCGCTCCACGATCCGAGAGCTGTGGTCAAAGAAAGTCACAAACTCCTCCGAGTGAAGAATCTGCTGTTTCTCTTCCTCCGTCAGCTCATGAGGAGGCGCTACACAGAAACGAAGTTTCCTTCAGCAGTTGAAAAGCTGCAACTCAGCTATATTTCATGACTAACTATGTTTGAGAGCGCTACCTTCCTCTTCCTCTTTCTGGGAGTCTTTCTCCTCTTGATGCTCCAGAGCAGGCTGCGTCAAAGCCAAATCCTCCTCCTCTTCCTCATCTACAGACAGCAGTGAAGGAGTTCAGTGTCATTCGCACACGTATGCATTAAAGAAAAGCAGTGTGTGTGTGATTTACCGTCCTTGTGATGAGTCTGTGTGGGCGTCTGGGTCTCTTTTGTGTACGACACCAGCTCTCTGGGCGGGAAATCCACCTGCGTGACCTTTGACATGCCCAACTTCAGCGGGCCACGTCTGCAGAAAACACAGATGCATATGTTTAGACCGAAAAAAACTGTGGGATACTGTAATAATAAATAATTAAATGAAAAGAAATATTGAGTAATTAAATGAAAAACAATAAATAATTAAATTAAAAATAAATAAACAATAAAAAATGCAAATATCTAAATAAATTGATTAAAATAAATGATAAACAACAAATAAATAAATTACAAAAACGAAACAGTAAAAACAATAAATAACTAAATTAATTAGAAAAAATTATAAATAATAAATAGTAGATTAATTAATTAATTAAAATTCATTATTTAATTAAAATTGATTTGTTAAAAAAATTACTCAATTAAAATTAATAAATAAAAAATTATAATTAAATTTAATATAATAAATAACTACATTTTTAAAACGAATAAATAAATAAACAAACAGCATGCCGAAAACCCCGAAATTAATACAATTTCATCTGCTGAGGTGTGATAACATGTTCACAATGTCAGTATGTGAATTACAGGTTTATGGGAGACTTGAACCTGTGCAAGGATGTCAAAAACAAAAGGTTGAGGGAGCCTTATGAAGTAAATGCTAAGCTAAATATAGTTTTAATTCGGTATGTTACACAAGGAACATTTCATGTTGGTCAGAAAAGGTAAATACAGCAACAGTAGGAACAGGAAACAAGATTGCACACTATATTGACAAATCATGAGTCACTCTTCCTGGACTCTCTGTTTAATGACAAGCAGAAGGAGTGATGGAAACATGTTCGAAAACAATCTTTATATTCTGAAGAACTTATCTTTAACATAGTTAGAGAGCATTTAGCTAGCTATGCTAAGGGTGTCCATCCATGAAAAAAGCAAGACAGCAAGATTGACAGAAGGATAAATGAAGGAGAAGAAGAGAATGCAGGAGAAGTGCAGCAGGAGTGAAGGTTAATGAGAGAGAGAGAGAGAGAGAGAGAGAGAGAAGTACCCGAGCTGAGAGTCTGAATGGAGCAGTAGAGTAGAGGGGTCAGAGTCCCAATGAAGAGTCCTGTTAGAGACACACACACACACACACACACAGACGCGCATGCAGACAGTTACACAGGAGAGCAGTTATAAGAGGTGCTGTTATACACAAATATACCTGTGCATGCACACACACGCTTCACATACTACACAATACAATATAGAGAAACTCACATTTGTAATATAATAAAGTTTATCTGCATGTCTTGGCCTTTTAAACATGTGATTGTTGAAATGTGCCAACTGTTTCTGGTGTAACAGGTCCACCGTGGGAGAAAGTATCAAAATCCCTTCTTTTTCATGTTTTTTTAACATTATGATAGGACTTATGCTTAAAAAAAAAAGCTTTAAAGATTTTTATTTTCAGTTTTTTAAGATGTGAAAAAGTAAATGAATACTTTCTTAATGTACTGTATGTAACATTTTGACATTTTGATAGACTAAAAAATAAAAATAAACTCACTAAAACTGAAAACAGTGTCAGCCTGCAGTGACGAGTTTATTGCACGTTTTTCCAACACTTTAAAACAAAATACTAATAAAGAAAATTCTGAAAACTCAAACCATTTATTAGAATTTTATACTAATTTTGTGACATTATAAGAATGGGGAACAAAGATGAAAAGATGTTAAAACATAATGATGAAAACATTTTTACAGTGAAACATCAAAGGAATGTGAAATACAGAGCGGGAAGCAAAGTTTAGTTGTTTAAGTTTGCCATGCAACATATTAAAATAATGATGTTATTATGTTTTGCATTGTGAAGCTGTCATGAATAATGATGAAAAATAGGATGCAGAATCTTTCATTTGTAATTATTTAATTCACTTAATTATCCAAAAAACAGGCATTATCATGTGGTATTTTAAAGTATAAACTATATTTTAATAGAATTTCAAGCAAAATGAACTACACCACCGTTCATACGTTTGAGGTCATTAAGATTTTCTGTTTTTGAAAGAAGTCTCTCCTGCTCACCAAACCTGCATTTATTTGATCAAAAACACAGTAGAAATCATAATATTGTGAAAAATTATTACAATTTAAAAGCCAGTTTTCTATCTGAATATATAGTTAAATGTCATTTATTTCTGTAATCAAAGCTGTATTTTCAGCATCATTACTCCAGTCTTCAGAAATCATTCTAATATGCTGATTTGATGCTCAAGAAACAATTCTGATTATTATCAATGTTGAAAACAGTTGTGCTCCTTCATATTTTAGTAGAATAATTTTTTAGGATTTGTTGATAAATAGAAAGTTAAAAAACAGTGTTTATTTGAGATAGAAATATAAATGTCTTTAAAGTCACTTTTAATCAATTTAATGCATCTTTGTTGAACAAATGCAGTAATTTATTATTATTTTTTTTTTTAATCTTCCTGGCCCCAAACGTTTAAATGGTAGTGTATATACAGTTATGTTGATATAAATGTACTGATACCGTGATATGATATTTCTGATGGCAGTGTACACATGTGTGTGCCTCACCTCGGCCCCGTGCCGCCGTCTCCTGAGTCCTGGCTGCCCGTTTCGCTGGGAGTGTCCACTGATTTGGCGGAGGGGGACATGGGAGGGGGGACTAAATAGTGAAACAGACACGTATCTTCTGTTACCACATGCAGAGGTTGCACTACGTACACACACATCCACACGCACAAGCAAAGCCAAGGGGGTGTTTGAAATAAAGAAAAGAGCAAAAAAACATGAGAATAAAAAGTAGGTAAGCAACAACAAGCGAGAGCAGGGTGGTGTAATAATCACGATGAAGCAGCAAAACCAAAGAGGATTGAGCAAAAAAAAGAGAAGACAAAAAGGACAGTGGTTAATATTCATGCAGGATCCACATGCGTTAAAAAGAGATCAGTGCTCATTCCAAACCAGACCAAATTAATTCATCAAGAAAGAAAACATAATGAACATTGAAACCAGAAATGGATAACATACTAAACAAATGAGTTTATTTGAAGGTTTTGGGTTTCTGTCAGGTGGTCAGGACAGGTGAGCCGCGAACCAACCAGCCAAACCAGCTTAGGCAGGTTTAAATAGGTCACATCAGATCAGGTCATATCATTTCTCCTTATTATCTCCCAGAGCAAGATTTTAGCCGTGATTAAAGGGATAGTTCACCCAAAAATGAAAATGCACTCATCATTTGCTCACCCTCATGTGTTCCAAACCTGTTTAGAAGATATTTTGAAGAATGTTAGAAACCAAATAGTTGACGGTAGCCATTGACTTCCATATTATGGAAAAAGATACAATGGAAGTTAATGGCTACCGTCAACTGTTTGGTTTCTAACATTCTTCAAAATATCTTCTTTTGTGTTCAGCAGAAGAAAGAAGCTCATACAGGTATGAAACAAGTGGAGGGTGAGTGAATGATGCCAGAATCTCTTTAACATGTATGTAAATCTGTCTGAAGAACAGAAAAATGCTGAAGAGGTTCAGAACAGGTCATGGACCTGTCCTTTTAGGACCCATTTCCAGTCCACCAATAGCATTTCTATGATTTTTCCAAAAGAGGAAAAAATATCAACACTCAACATTCACGCAGCAGCGTTAACTAGTTTCTGTGCAATATATAACACAGAGTATAGCGTCATAAATGTCCACTGGACTTTTTAAAAATGTAAAAACAGAAATGTTGCTACTAGATTTATGATGTTAATAACAGTCTTTTCTCACTGGAAAGGAGGTTTTGAGTTCTGAAAGTGACAGAATATACATACATATATATATATATATATATATTCTTCCAATATGACCCCTTTTTTCATTAGGTTGTAGTTTACTAATAAGAAAAGCTTTTCTCATGCTGCTTTGCTGTGTTTCGTACCCATGGAGGCGTCCACTATCCCCATGCTCTGCAGCAGAGTCTCTGCCTCCCTCCTCTTCCTCTCCAG